>NC_142682.1:16894378-17194378 GCF_964200805.1 Pocillopora damicornis
GACATTCTTAACAGTTTTGAAAAGATTATGACCACTATTAAACAAACTCCCTTGAGTCAAAAAAAAATTTGAAGTGGATTATCAAAATATTTTGTTTGAGTATTTCTGTTGTGTTAAGCCGAAAAATGAAAGCCGTTAAGACTAAACGCTTTAAGACCGAAACAGTGTAGACCAACATACAATATTGAAATCGTTACATTATTTTAGGATCAATACCAAAACTTACTGATTTGCGATCGATTCTTTCAATGGTTGCTGAGAAAGATCGAGTCTTCCTTGACTGAATGAACGGTGCTGGACGCGAGGTCGCTCTTGGGATGGAGGCTCCGCAGCTGATTTCTTGAACCCCCCTTCAAAATTGGCGATTCTTGATTTGACGCTTGGTGAAGTTTCCAAACTTTTGGCATTATCCTTCATAAGTCTTTGCAATATTTGTGTGTCTTCAATTCTATTCGTTTCCGCCGTTTCCCTCTCATTTGGAGGCGGCCATCGACTTGAATCACTGGCCATTTTCGTCGGCGGGTTCACGTCGCTAAATCGTTGCCTAGCCGGGAGCGTTTGGGCCCGATTGTCCGAATGGGTTTTTTCAACTTCCGGTGCAATCGGCACGGAACGGTACACCGTAGGTTCAGTGCCTTTCTCGTCCACAGAGGAAGAAGATGACGAACGCATGGTTTTTATGACGACTGATGTACTATATCTCATGCTGGATGTCTTGTTAATTTTTTCCTTTCCGGTGTGGCATCACTAGATGAAGAAAAAATGGAGGAATTCGCTTCCCTTCTGTCATGGTGGGACGCGACCGCTGGCTCAGCATGCCACGACTGCCTTGACGCCTCGTTTCCGGTAGGCTTGCTATCCGCGTGGTCTGTAGGCCAGGACCTGGACACGCTATGCTTCGGCTGATCGCTGGTAACATCAGACATTCGTGAGACTGCACCGAACCTCGGAGGAATCTGTACCTCATCAGGAATCTGTACCTCATCAGGGACGCGACGTCGACCGCTACTCCTGAATGAGCTCAGCAGCTTTGACACGCTGCGTCGCGGGGGAGGAGCAGGTCCCTGTCTACGTGCACCACTCACAGAGGAATCCATTGTCCCAATTGAGTCGAGGCTCGAAGTGCTCTCACTGGTAGTCATTTTGGGGCCTATCATATCCCTTGGTAAGCGTACTTCTACACTGTCGCCTGGCTGTGCGTACACCATAGAGTTCCACGACATTTCTGCTTGGCGTGCAGTCATCTCCTTTGGATGCATGTCACTAACATGCCCCAACCGCTGTTGCTTTTCTCGCATTGAGTTCGATGAACCAGAGCGGTGTGGGATTCTTTGGTTATTCGCTTGGTGACTGGGTTCGTTTCGCTTCACCGCCGTAGCTGTGACTGTGACTCCGTAAGAAGTAGGGCCCCCGAAACTTTTGCTTCGTGGAAGAGACTGGCTGCAGTTGCGGAAAATACATATATAAATTAATTAATCAATCACATCATCATCAAATCATTCTATCAGTTACTCAATCACTCGCCATTAGTCAGTAAACCATACAGCTATATGTGGACGGTGGGCAATTGTGATGTGAAAGTGAAAATCAAATGTCCAGTAACACTTGTAGGGTTCATGGAAACAAATAGCGTCAAATCTCCCTTGTGAATCCCGCGAGAATTCCTGGTTTTCTAATCAAATAAATAAGTTTGATGTTATCTCCTTGGCTATTTTAGTTTAAAGACCTTGAGAACAATACCCCGAAACGCAGTCCCTCACCAGAACGCGGCTCTGGTGAAAATATGATCACTCCATTATTTAGTCCAACAGTCAGCCGTAGCCAATAAAGGATTTATTATGTGGAAAGCAGATAACACTAGGGAACTTCAAACCACAATTGCAGAACTAAGCGTCACATTCTCTGGATAAAATTGAAGAAATTACAAATCTTTTATAGTCTTTTGTCGCCAAAACTACCAGAAAACTAGTCTGCACCTAATTTGCTTAGAAGTTACGAAGAATTTTAAGCGGCTACAAGACCTTTGTCATTTAGCAGGACCAAAACAGCCACTCCAGACAAACAAAGATGATCTACAAACCAATTAAAACATACAGATCTACTTCATCTTGCCCGCACGCAAGGCCAGCCAAGCAATAAAGCCCAATTCTATTTTATCTTAACCATGAATTTCTGTACCTCTTGTTAGCAGATGTCCTTTCATGTAAACTTATCCTTCTGTCCGGTGTGTCCCTGTAATCCAGTGTTACTGAGCCACTATTTCCCGTGCCAAATTGATGATGTAAGGAGCCTGGATGATCCATCAGCCACCGCCCAACCCAATCGTCGGGGTTCTTTCGCGTTGGGTGTTGACTTTATTACAAAACGAAATAAAAGCCTCTCATCAGTACGCATATTCTTCCTACTGTTCTCTATACTCTCCTAGGGTGCTGATAAGGAGAGTTTGTTTAACAATCATGAGCTTCTTTATTTGGTGATCCTTTCCTTTATGCTCATGACCTTCTTGTATGATTCAGAAGTGATATTGTAAGCAGAAATTAAAGGATATAGGATAAAGTTTCCCGCCCAAGAATAAAATAACCTGGTCAGGGCAGAAAAATTGACCAGTTCATGTAAAATCTAACAAGCTAACCACAAGCTACTTCGTCACTCAAAAGACAGCCTCTTCTGGGCATTCAGTTCAAGGGTATGACACAAGAAGCAAGGTAAGGAGGGAGGCAAAACAAATGAAATCCAGCCAGTTTTCTCTTATCAGCTCATTCATTTGCCAATCTCCTTGCACAATCTGCTTAAAAAAAAAACAAACAAAACAAAACAACTAAGATTTACAGCATGATTATCTCATCTTACTTTTCAGTGTCTTTATCTGTGGGAGAATCTCTTGGTGACACTGGTGACTTTATGTTGGTGCTTTTTACTGTCACCTTCTGTATGCGACCAGGGCTGGTGTGCATGCGCTGATGATGCATCACTGGCCACTGACCCTCAGGAAGGCTGATACCACTAGAAAGGAAAACAACATGCACAAACTAATTACCCTTGGAGAATGTAACTACTAACAATGTTGGTTTCCTGTTTGCATTTTACAGAATACTGAGTCAGCTAGTGAGCATGGTAGGCATGTTTTGGAAGAGTAAGTGCTTATTTACATTCAATAGCTTTCAAATCTGCCTAACTCCCAATAAGTGACTTTCTTACTCAGTTCCTTTTTGTAAGTCACGAGTATCTGGCTGGAAGCAGTAAAAGGATTTCAGGCTTTTCTTTCCACATTTTCTTCAATTGCAGTTATTCAATGAAGATCATTTCATTTTTTGCTATTATCCACAGGTCAAAATGTTTTACAGCTGTATATCATTTATTGGTGATGTTAAAGATACCCTCACTGAGTGAACGTGATGATAAATGAGTTCAATGCTTGAATTCCCAGAAGTGATCAACATGTATCTTCACCCTATAACATCTACACATTATCCAGCAAACAGGTAATAAGAATACAGAGAATCATCAAGTAGAAGTTGTTTTTCTTGATCTAACACCAAATTCTCGTAACTAATTTACAAGGGAATATGTAGCAGCTAGAGGGGAGAATTGATGATCAGATTTTGGGAGTTTATGATTTTAAAGTGATTATGCATGAACACATAACTCTAAGTTCAACAATTTTCATAAAAATGAATTATACATGTATGTTAATTTGTTGTGATTTAGCAAACAAAATTATTATTTCAAACAACCTTTCAAATGTTATGCTCAGTGAACGAATAAAGAAAGTTATCATTCATTTGTCACAAGAATGACACAAAAATAAAAGAATTGAAATTCCAAGTTAGGAATGGAACCTCAGACCTTTTTGTTAAGTGGTAGAGGATCAGATGACAAAGTCCACAGTTTGAATCCTTCTAAGGTACTCAGATCTTTTTTTGTCCCAAGTTTGTGACACATGCATAACATCTGACTTAAAGATTTTACTTTGTTATAAATTACCGCCTTAAGCTCCATGTTCTTCCATAAATCTCCATTCCGGGACGGTTGAATTGTGCTGCTCCAAGAAGGGCTGTGCTATTTGGGAATCTTTTGCCAGTTACACTATTCAATGAGTTGATTCGTCTGGCAGGAAATTGTTTAATTTTTTAGTTATCATGCTGTAGATATACCGGCAGTTCATCAAATTCTTTCAACCAAAAATAGAGGTAAATAACAATTCATTTTGATTACTTGGATTATTTTGAATTCATGATATGTATATTAATAGCTTTTTATCAAATTCCTAAAAATTTCAGCATTAATTTTAGAATATCTTGTGACAATTTAATGAACTAATTAAAGATTAGTATTTCATTCCTATTAAACAATGATATTTGTAAGAAGTGAGTTTGGGGCTAAAATATTATTAAGCAGATACACAGTTAAATATTTATTAAGATGACAGTTATACCCTTTTCACTTAGTGCACAAAGAGCTTTTAATATATCAGAAGCTGAAATTTTTGTTGCAATGATAGCAGTCTGTTGTCTTTCTTCTTTAAACAAGATGGTTCAATTTGCCCCAATTCCCTAAATTTTCATTACACTTGGTGCAGTAAGTCCAACAACATCCTTTGTTAAAAGGAGAAGCACACTCCAGACACTGCATAATTTTAATCGCACCACTTAACACTGGATTTGCATTCTGAAACTTTTAAGGGCATTCACACCCTATACCAAAAATCAGCCGTAAATATGAAAGGATGAGTGGAAGAAAAGTTCAGGACATTTGATAGACTGAATAGATTCAACTTCCAAAGTGTCTCTACCTTTCCTTGTAAAAGAACAGAGATTTTGATATTGCATCAAGTTATAAATGGCTTTAAATTACATACTGCTTCATTTAACTGTTATCTAATTCCTCACCTCAGTCCATCCACTTCTGGACTTGTTCTTCCATTAGCTATTTCTGTTGATGACCTTGACAGTCTGTCACCAGTTTCCTCCATGGTGGGTGAATTGACGAAATTCCTTTGATTGTCCACACCGCGATAGCTTTCTAACAAGTTTTCATGTGAAGCGCTAAGGTTATCAGTTGAATCAAAAATATTGCTAGATTTCTTGTTCTGAGTTATCTCAGCAAATTTTTGTCTATCTACATTAAAGGTGGAATAAAAATCACTGGCCGTTTTGTACAGATTTGGGACCACATCACTACTCTTCTTAACACTGCCACCATTAGACTGTGCAACAGGGCTTGGTCCAGCACCCTCCCTGTGGACAGCATGAAAATATTAATTTTACAATTATGACTTGATATAATGTGTTGCTTTCGTGATAAGTATGAGACAGCAAACTGTAAGAAAGAACTCTGTACATGGCCTTTGCTGATCAACAAGTTCTCTGAAGCTCTGAAACCACAAAATCCAAAGGTCACCAGTTCAAAGCCTCGTGGGAGATTAGGGTTTTTCTCCGTCTCGAGCTCTTGACAAATAAATGACATTTATCTTTTCACAATATCCAAGTTCAAAATTTACCATCTTCTCTACTCTGCAATAAAAGCATATTTGCCAGAAATTTGGAGAATTTCTCAAACTTTGTACATCACCAAATTATTAGTTGTAAGAATGTTTGAAAGAAAAGAAGTAATGACAAAAATAACTTCCAATTGCAGGAATTGCTTAAAATGCAACACTTTTTTAATTTCAATTTCTTTTGTTGCCTTGTTCCATTCCAGGCTGGAACCACTCAAATTGAAGAAGTGATATACTATACAATGTAACAGTGAGAGCTGTGTTTCTCAGTTTCTACTGGTCAAAGTCTCCATAAATCATAGGCCCCTCTCTAAAAGCTCAGCATATCAAATTCCAACAACTTCTATTTTAAATCACAACACTCAAAAATTTAATACACAACTCTGACATTTCTGTTGGAACACTGATGAGACACTAACCTTCTTAACGCTATTTTAAGCTTCTGTCTTGAACACCTTACTAATTCAATGGCTTCTGCTCTGGATGTGCATTCAATTCCATTTATTGCCACAATTTCATCCCCAACTAAAATAGCCTGAGAAAGATCTGCTTTGCTACCAGGAGTTATCTGAAAGGCATATGTCAATTTTAAGGTGAATAAGGTCATAATATCTAATAATATAACTAATAATAGTAATGGGAATTTAACAGTGAACAATCCATAAGGTGGATTTTTTCTTCTCCATTGCTTCCAGGTTGAATTGGAATTTGGGAGATTGGTTTTTGAGGAGGGATGTAAACTGGAGAGTCCCAAGAAAAACCATTGGGGCAAGAATGAAAACCAACAACAAACTCAACCCACATGTGACACATGGTCTAGGAATCAAATGCACTGGTCACAGCCCCAAAGGTTTTACAGCCTAGTGGCCCACAACTCCATTTGTGTAGTACTATGTGGCTAGGATTGAGTCTGTAAGATGAGACACTAGTCTGCACTCAAGGCAAGTGACCAACACGGCAATGGATCTAATCACAATCACTGTAGCATTAAGTGACAAAGGGTATTTCTGCCCTTCCTGGATGGGATGCAAGTCCATTGCAAGTCCCCTCCTCCCCAGTAACAAACCTCTATGACAGTTAGCCAGTACTCATAAATACTGTCAGGTAAAGAGAAGTACTCAACTAAGAAAAAGGTGTCTTGCCAAAGAACATAGCAAAATGAGCTGCCTAAGCCTCAAAAACCAGAATAGAGCAAGCTAACCATTAGGTTTCCATGCCTACCAGGCTATCTTAAGGAACCCCCTCTTGTTAAGGTTCCCTAGGTTTATCAATGCTATATAAACAGTATACTTGCTGCACTATCTATATGTAGTTAACATTCTGCAAGTAACATAAATATTACATATCAATTCTGTGTTGGTTCAAAAAGAGACAAAAAACAGACAGAAAAAAAAAAAGGAAGTAGATCTTAATATCATACCTTGTTAGCCATAAGTAGTATACATATTTTAAAAATGCTGTGTAATCATTAGTATTCAATCAGAAGTTCCCATATTGCAAAAAAAAAAAAGATATACATTTCTTTAATTATTTTTATCTACAGTTAATGTTTTGGCCTAGTACAGATGTTGATTTTTCACTGGTTTACCCTTTACAAATTGAAATTAGTTTCTATCAAGTTATGAAACCCATACATATGATTAAGAACTGAAACTAAGTTTAACTTAGGTAATTTGGTATTCTCAACTGAGTTGATAACATGAATTGGCCACCACAAAGAGTTTCAAGGTGAGTATTACCCCTTCATCAGAGCATTCTGACAAAGGGCTAACACTCAAAACTCTTTACAGGGGCCAACTCAGTTGATAATAACTAAATACCTTGTTATACTCTTCCACCAAAACAGTAATACTGTTTCTTAAGGACTTACATTCATTATAAGTTAAATTTAATTCTCCTTGGGGCAAAAACTAAAAACAAAAGAGGGAAAAAAACTTTGAAAAGGTAGGAATTTAGTTCTCTATCTTTGGCTTTCATTAACTGCTCAGATAAAATTAATCCACATAAAAACATAACACAGAAGTTTAAAAAACCTGAAAACAATCTTTGCAAAGAATTTATTGAAACATAAATTTACCTCATTAAAATTTAATACTTTGCTAAGTCATACCGGAAACAATGAGCTTTACGTAAGTTTCAAAGGGAAACCCTTTCGACTCTTGAAGTAATTTTAAGTCTGATGTGGTAAAAGGAGGTTCCTCTTTTCAACAACTTTACAAGAGCAATAGGCTTAGATGGAAATCTAATGCAATGATCAGAAGATTCAGTAACAAAACTCAAGTGCAAAATAAACATAACATAGTACAATTAAAGGCAATGTCAACAACGGCGTTAATGAATCTGCATATTTCATTAAATAACATTTTATAAAAATTGAAAAATTTTAAGGTCTACTTCTGCCATCAATAGAAATTGAGGAGAAACAAAATTACTTTCATATCATCACGCATTTTAAATTTCATTGTTAGCTGATCTGACCTACGCTTCCTTTTATATTATCGCCTGGTATGAATAACGAACTCGAAATTAAAACTTAAGTATTTTATACCTTAAATCGAAACTGTAACAAAAGAAAACGTTTCTAACATGCCCCTGGCAGTCAATTCATGCCATCGAATAATAGTGTACAAAAAAAAGTTTCTACACGGATGAAATCAGCGTTTATCGAGGAATTTATCAAAGACAATAAGTGTGCCAAAACATTTGCACATTTTTATGCCATTAAAGCTACGCGTTGAGAATCAGTTGTACCCTCGAAGACATACTAAAACACATTCCTAACCTGCGTAAAGATTAAACAACGCCTCGGATTTCTCTGGGTTACGGTTAGTTGATAAACGAAGGAAAGTCGAGGGAAACGCATTTATAAAACAAAACAAAAGCTTTCAAAAAGGTAAAAATTCGACGTGTATGTTGAGAGTTCCTCAGACATAAACAAATAATCTAGACAAAATTATATAAACTACGACGGGAGAAAACCGAGATAAACAACAACAATCAAGGAAAGGATTCCGAACATTCTTACTAATTCAATGAAATACGACTACGTGGTAAATTAATATTCGTTTTCCTGTGAGGCGAGATTTAGTTTGTGAGAACGAACAACCTGTACTTAAGAATCAGTCAACCATGTTTATACATTTCATATTTGAAACATGCCATTATGAATCCGTGATTCGAACCCTCTGAATTTCTGCAAACATCTATCTAACAGAAGCATCAATCGTAAAATATTTTTACCCATATTTCCATTTCCCTCTTCAAACAATCTCTGGCTGCTGTGAAGGAGTTCAGTTTGAACGAAAGAGACAAATTTTCTTGTCAAATTGCGAGAGCACAAATATCCCTTAATGTAACATACACTGACAAACCTTCGTTCGCTCAAGCTTATCCCCAAAACATCGACGTAAACGCGAAAAGCTGACCCCCGTCCTTCAGCGACGTTACACTGGAATGCGAAAGATTTTAGCACAACTTCGACGTAACACAATATTTAAACTCTACAGTCTGTCATGAGCGCAACATCCCACGAAAATACAATCACCAGAGGTCCCGCGATAAGTGTAAGTAAGCTCGGAGTGTCAATCACATCAACTGGTGCTGGGCATCAAGTCAGACATTCATACATTTAAGCGATGCACTTGTCGCATATCCGATCAACGCTTCTCGAAGATTCGTTTGGAACACTCGATCTTCAGGTTTCAAACGTCTACGAAGAAACACCTCCAATACAGAATACTCATTCGAGGACGTAATTAAGTGCGAAGCATGTTAAAAACGCAGGCATCGCGTCAACCTACGGAAGCTATAACAACCGGTATTCGATAGAAGTAAAACACAAACGGTAAACGGCTTGGATTTCGCTCTAACCAGGAAGGTAACACTACACCAAGTTAAAATTGACCGGTTATCTTTCAATCAGAGCTTATTTTTGCCTATTGGTGTTCCTATATTTTGGCTATGGAAATATACCCAACAATCTACCCTTAATCGGACTACAAAAAACACTAAACACAAAGAATCAGTTGAGACCCGCGACCACCATTTCATTAACAGAGATCTAATTTCCTACTCGACTCCTATCGTTACTAAACAAACCAAACATTCTGGGAAAGGACGCACTGGTTAGATTACTGACCTTTAAGACGCAAAGCTTCGTTCTGAATTCACTGCCCCCTTGCAATGTAAAACCCCAAGGTGAACCTCCAGAGAGAACAACGTCAAAGATCTCTCCTGAACCCTTCGAATGTTGATTGAACCTGTACATTTTGCGCTAAAGAATCAAAGAAAAGCTCCTTGCGTGAGAAGCCATGGCATTCCAGGAAATACGTGGTAGAAGTAGGTACATATTTCCCTCTGCCAAATAGAGCTCCCAAACAGGGAAAAAATATGTATATGCAAATTATTCTGCATACAAATTCGACAGAGTAGCCTTTCCTATTTCCACACACCCTGCGTGGAAGTGAGGCCTGGACACCGCTGTCCCATGCTGCGTTCGAGAACGCTATAAAACAAGAAATTTGATTGGCTTAAAAAAGAGGCATTATCACTAATGCCCAATGAGAGAGTTTTTTATATGTCAGGTATATTTACAATTTCGCGGGAAAAATAGATTGTTTTGATGCACAAAGCCTGTAATTCCTCTAAAGGCGCAGCAATCTCTTCAGTATTTTGCAATCTTCACGGACGAAAAAACCGACCTAAGAAGCTAACAACAAAAAACAATCGTTATAAATATCGAATAGGTAAGATTTCGGTACGATCGGTTCCACGCTCTCCTTTGCCAAAGCTAACGATGTCGAAGCGACAGTTAATTTCATCCGAAGAAGATACAGCTAAGGGAAAAGTGGCCAAAATCGGTGACACAGACCACGACGAAAACACAGCACACAACAACATGGCTGTTGTAACTCCAGCAAAAACTGGCAAGCGAACGGATTACCTTAGCTGGGATGAATACTTCATGGCGGTCGCATTTCTTTCGGCTCAAAGAAGCAAAGATCCGAACTCCCAAGTAGGAGCCTGTGTGGTGAATCCTGAAAGGAAGATTGTTGGTATTGGATACAATGGGATGCCTAATGGCTGCAGTGACGATGAATTACCTTGGGCGAGACAAGCAGAGAGCAATCTAGAAACAAAATATCCTTATGGTGAGCGCACATCAAATTCGAATACATTACATGCCCACAAGGGACGGACCAAAAGAAAGCTTAACCTTTTGACTCTCAGAAATGATTGACATGTAACTTCTCCTTGTAGTATCCATACATTATCCAACAAAGGGATATGAGAACACTCAAACTTATCATGTAGAAGTTGAAGTCGTGATTTAACGCCAAATTCTTATGACTGATTTACAACGAAATGTGAAGCTGCTTAGAGGAGAATGAACCATTACATTTGGGAGTTGAAGTGGGCGAGCTTAAAAAAAAACATTGTACATCCATTGGGCTAAAAAAAAGAAAGCAAGAAAGTACAGCAATTGGGCAACAAAGAGTAGCTACAATCATTTTCTAAAAGGAGGTGAAAAAAAGATAAAGACCTTGAAGTTGGAAGAATCAGTGAAAAAACAACTAACTACTGGGAGAGTAGCTGGAAAATCTCTAATCCATCTCCCCCCTCCCCCCCCCCTCCACAACCACTCTTTATCACTTGTGAATTTCTAACTGGTCTTTCCCCTATCCCCCCTATCACTCTGATGAAGGGCTAACGCTTAAAACGTCAGCTTTTAAACTCTTTACTGTAGCAAATTTACATTATCAACTCAGTTGATAATACTAAATTACCCTGGTCTGTCCCCAAGCTGTTCTTTGTCAGCAAATACAATTTCTTAATGAAATCTTAATGCTTTTAATAAGAGATTGCACCTGGCTTGGGTCTAACTCCTCTCATTAGACTTACTTATAGATATTTCACTCTTTAAACCCTAGTTAAGAGTGACTAGCTTCTAATTTCTCCTTACAATAATACTGTGGAATCGTTTATTAAGATCATGAAAATAAAGGAAACGATCACCAACCCAAGCATTGATCGTTAAACAAATTCTCCTGGTCAGTTCTGATGGAAATGTATAGAGAAGAGTTTGGAGAATATAGATACTGACATTAGGGTGCAAAAGGTTAATACCTCACATGAGTGACATTTAAATGTCTAACATCTTGTTTTGTCATCTCTTTAGTTTGCCATGCTGAACTGAATGCCATTCTGAATAAGAATGCTGCAGACATTAAGGGCTGTAGCATCTATGTTGCCCTTTTTCCCTGCAATGAGTGCACCAAGTTGATCATTCAAGCAGGAATCAAGGAAGTCATTTATTATTCTGATAAGTACCATGATCAACCAAACTGCAAGGCATCGAGGAGGCTACTCAATATGGCCAAGATAACTTACAGGTAACCATGGCAAGTGACCCACAGTTTACATTCATGATGAACGGTTGTTATTGTTGATTGGTGTCACTGTCTTGATTAAAAGTTGCCTTAAAGCAAAAAGCTTGTTCTTATTAATACTATTTCATACCTACAAACTTAACAAAAACCACATCTCAGCTCTGATAGCTCTTGCTATCATGGTTAAACTCATTAATATTTGTTATGCACCAAAAAATAGGAAGCTTCAACATCCCTCCCTGGGCAACCTCCAGGTATTTTTACTATTGTCTATGCCTGGGGGTGGGATATTTTGACCTTACCTAGCTGGAAAGTGTCGGGTCTTCTTAGCAGACATATTATGTGTTTTATATTTTAATATAGAGGTGTTTAAACATAATACATTGTTTCACTTTTGCAAGCAATTGACTCAGAAGGAAAGGTCTTCAAGGTCTATGATTTAAAGCTTGGTCAATGAGTAGAAAGTCACAGTCACTGACTGGACCTTTTCCAAAACATTTTTACAGTTAAATCTAGCACTTGGGTAGAGCATGTAGACACAGTTTTGATCCTGAGAATTTGACTGAACCAATCTTCAAAACCTGAAGTAAATTAACTTTAGTAAAAGCTAGATCTGAATGTATCAATATTATTAGAAACCTTTTGAGTGAAAAACACACATCAGACAACAGTCTCACTCAGGATTACTCTCATCTGGACAACCAAGTGACAAAATCAACTTTCACTCCTGGGTTCAAACCACATCCTGTTTCAGTTTTAATTCTAAATACATCAAGGGAAACACAGTGGCCTAATGGTCAGTGCACTGGACTCTGAGTCAGGGGGTTCACATTCACTTGCTGGCTGGATCATTGTGTTGTGTTCTTGGGCAAAGCAATTTACTTTTGTACTGCCTCTCTCCCCCCAGGAGTATTAGCATAGGTGTAGCTGTACCCTCCCCCCACAAGGTGAAACAGAGGCATTTCATCTTGGGGAAAAGGGCATGGCTACAGGTAGGCTGCAGGAGTATAAATGTGTACAGGTGAATTGTCAAGGAAGCTTATCAGAGGGGTAACCTTGTGATGGACTGGCATCCCATCAAGGGGGGGAGGGGGGGAGAAAGGGGAGGCAGTTGCAATATTACCAGTTGCTCCATGCTGAGGAAACTGGAATTAGCTGGATAGGTCTCTTAGCTGTATTCTCAATCTGAATACATTAGCAATTTAAAACATCTTTTTGCTCTCTTCACAGACAATTCAAACCAAGGAAATGCCAGATTGTGATTGATTTTACTAGTATTGATGGTTTTCCATCGAAGCAAAGTTTGTCTGTTGCATCACCCTAATTACAGTTGTATTTATTTCAGATTAGAAGTTTTTCAACTCTTTAATTTTTTACACTTTTTTGATTCTTGTTAACATCAAGTTGTACTCAAACATTTTCTTGAAATTTTACTTTGTAAAGTTTTAGTGAAACATAATAGACTATGAACAGTTGTTCCTACACACATTCTACACTTACATAATCCCATGTGGAAAAACAAACGGCATGTCTTTCTCAATAGGCTTTTAGGGGGTTTCTGTGACAAACTCTCTAAATTCTCAGCTTTATAGGATTTCCCATGTTGACAAGCTAAATCATTGACACCTGAAAAAGCATTTACAATGATCAGTGAGACCCTATGGCTCTCTGTGTACTCAAGTCATTGACATGCATGTGGTGAGTGATTAAATCTATCCACACTTAACTTGAAAAAAAGGATCATCTGAACACCAAAGGTTTTTCATGCATAGCAAGAAAAGTGAATCACTGATTAAGTATCAGTATTAGCAGTATAAGCTTTTTCTATGAAGCTGATGGGCCTCGTGGTTCATGGATCCTGCTTTTCAGGTGTCAACCTTTTGCATTTTGGGTGTAAGTACAATTTTCTGTCAGTTCCAACCAACATAGAGAGATAAATAGGGATTTAGCAAACTCTAAAACATTGGAAGACTATTTCTAAAAAATTGAGGGTACACAGACTAATTTCAGTCAAACTTTATTATAATATTGCAGTACCCAACATAATGCACTATCTGTAATATTACAAAAGGACACAGAACTCCAGGCTCAGCACCTTTCAAAGTCACCATTTTTTGACAAAAAAATTTTTGCCACCTGAGAAAAAAATTGTGAAATAGTGCTTGACATGCTGGACTGCTAGCCACACTGCTTGTCTTTGAAAACAGAAAGTTTAATGGAATTTTCTTTGAAACATTACGTTTAACATAGATTTATCTTACTTTAACTGAGAGCTACGATTACTACAATGTAGGGAAATCAGGTCTTCAAATTGGTAACTTTTGCAGAAAATCTAACCACCAACAATTTTTATGTTTTCCATGGTGACTTAAACCATCACACAGCTTGGAGAGCTGTGACATTGCAAAGACTACAAGGAGTTGCTTCAGTGTAAACTATCAGTTAAGAATGGCCTAGCACTGAATCTAAACTGAACAGTTCTTCTCTTTACCAACACTTTCAGTTGCACCACATAACATGGTGAACTCCCACAAACTCTCTCCTTGCAAGCTTATCCCCTATTTCCAAACAGCATTTAACTTCTCCTTAGGATTTTAATAAGTTGCATTGAAAACAGATGATGAAAATCAACAACTTTATCTGCTGATGGGTTGTTTTTGTTTTGGCATTACCTTCAAGTTGATCACTACCAGATTCTCATCACAACTTTACATAAAAATTTTAATCAAAGTTTAAACTTTTACAATCCAAAAGTTCTATTTTACGAAGTTAATTAATATAGACTTTCTACACTGTAATGAAGGGGCAGTCAAGAGTGTGTTACATGAAGAGCACAATAAAAAATCTAAGCACTTGATGCTTCCAAATTTATAACTTGCTTAATCCCTGTGCTTTCTTCTCTTGCCATCCGAGTCTCCTTTCCTAAAAGACAATTGGTTAAGAATAGTTACAAATACTTATATGTTTCATTGAACCACTAGCTACAATTAATACATTCACTGTGGCATGGCCGATTCATTAAATTATAAAATCTGGATAATTTTTCTTAGATTGGACACCAGTTCAGCATTAACCCTTTGACTCCCATGGGTGACCAAGGCAGACTTTCTCCTTACAATATCAATACAATGTCAAGCAGACAAGTGATGAGAATAAAGAAAAATATTAATTAGGGGATTATTAGTAGATCCAATACCAAATTCTCAAAACTAACATCATGAGAATTGTCTGGCAGACAGTAAGGAGAATTACTAGTGAGATCTAGGGAGTTAAGGGGTTAACAAATAGATTCCATGTTGCCATGTGTCTGTTTGGTAACAGATTACAGGTGATGTCAAAATGCAGTAAAAACAAAAACAGCACACAAGAAGCAGCCAGCAAAGTGTTGTTCATGGTGACATCCTCTATGATCATGTCTTCCAATTGATCATAAGTAAGAACTAATCAAGGAGCCACAGCTTTATTGTTGTATAATTTAAAAAAGAAGAAAAAAAATTCACCATTACTGCAATTAAGGTTGGGCTTCTTTTATGCTAAAGCTGCTCTACAGGTTTCCTTTATTAATAATATAACAGTGATAGGTCATGATGATAAAATTTCCATTTCAATCAATTATTATATGTAATTTGTGAGCCACATAAAAGTATAATTTGTTTGCTTTGTTCAGACTTCACCATATTTCATTTATCAATTTTGTTGTTGTTTCATTTTTTGAAAATACATGTCTTTTTCCAAGTTTTGGGCAACTTACCCTTCCTCTCCTTTCCTTTTACTCAACATCTAATGATGAAAAATAAAAATGAGAAAGAAAATATGACACCTATTACTCTGCTCAAGAAAAGTATCAGCTGTCTGTAACCCATGAGTTACTGATAATTACTACTGCTCAACAAAATTTTAAAAATTACTTTGTGATTACTGATCATAGGGGAATAAACAAATTGTTGATTAATTTCTGTTATTGATGTGCATTCAAATGAAACTGTACAGAGAGTTGAGCTGTACCTGACTGATTTTTTGCCAGTCCCTGTCTAATTTAGCCTTCTCATCTTTGGGTCCAGCACGCCGTGTTTTGCGTCCTTCTGACATCTTAATTCCAAACTGAAAGGCAGCCCTGCAAGATAAAAGTTTTGTCCGGCAAAGTTAGTCTGGCAAGGTGAAGCATGCAGCCTCTAATTTCACAGCACCTCTTAATGTATACCCTCTTCTTTGTCTCCATTAGTATACTTTTCATCAGTGAACATTTCGTAGACCAAAAATTAGTACTGGATTGAAAATTTATAGCCATAAAGAATAGTTTCACCTCTTATTTTTATTATGAAAATTATAGTTTGTCACAAGTAATTGTCTACTCAACAATTGGATGGAATTAATTTATCACTATGATCAAAAAGCTCACAAGAAATGACATCTGTTCATTCAGTGAGAGTAGATTTAGCATGGACTCTTACACATGACAGCAACTAACATTTCCACAACCTGAGCAGACGTCATCATCAGGGTCTAGTGAGGAGTTGATTACCTGTTCAGTTAGTCAGTTTTGTCTGAACTGATTCATCAGTTCATCTTGTTGTTACTCAAGTAGCATCAAACAAAAGAGACTTAAGTCAATTTTGATTGGTCAATCGAAGTAGGGGGAATTCAGTTCAGAGCGTTGTTAGGTTACTATTAAAACAACCAACAAAAAGATACATCTTTGACATCAACTAAAGCACAATAAGTACAACAAAAGATACTTACTTTGGAAGAGCTTCCCTACTTTCCATATAGCTGTGATAATCCTCTTCTGTCTCAAAGTCCCATCTTTTAATAGGACCTTTCTTGTTACCCTGAAAGATGAGATTGTCACACCAATTAAAATAAATTTGCAATCTAGAGGCTCTAGTTTAAGTCCTAAACCATTTTAAAAACAACGTATTTGTTTCTCTCTTGCTTGTTGGGATTGTTAACCTCATTTTATTTCATTTTAACTATTTGTTTCATTACATAAATTTAGTTACTTCATAATACAGGTGATTTAAACACTGCCAACAATTAATTTTAACAATTAACAATTGAGTTTTGTACAGCATAATGCAGGGAAAAGTCTAGTAAATGTATTGCTGGCTCACAGAAGGTGTCTGAACCGAAGTTAACTTATCTTTAATTTTTTTTGTCATGATAGGACAAGGGATGATACTTATGAACAAAGGGCAACAACAGGAGATTGTCATGCACTTTAACATGAAATTTTTGGCCAGAACCTTTAGTTATTTCTTTTTATTTTGCTTAAGTTTATTTTTCATCATCATTTTTACCATTAGTTATCATTAAATCAATGATTTGTGTTTTTTTGCAAGTTTAGTCAGTGAATTATTTCAATGTTCACTCTGACAAGGGGCTGACACTCAAAATGTCAGCTTTCAAAACTCTCTGCAGTGTCCAAATTTACATTATCAACTCAGCTGATAAAACTAATTAGAAATTATCTTATTTCAAAATTGTTTGCAGGGGATGAGTACTCAGAAAGTTCAATGTGCTCAGTGTATCAAACTCGTGTCAAAATAAATTGCAACACCCATCACTGGGCTAAGAGTGGACAACTGAAAGTAAACATCTGCAAGCATTGAGGGAAAAAAAGACAGACAAACAAATAAACAAATTTAACAAAAAATAATCATACAAAATAAATTTCAATCAATGTAAAATCACTTCTGTAAATTAAAAGTGCATAAATTATTACAAAGAGAGTTATTGTAACAAACAACAAAATACCTAACAAAGAATGCAACTGAAAAGTACTAACAAATGGTGCAAAGTGTTTTCGGCCATGCAAAGTTCCAGCCAGACAATCCTGTTACCATTTAAAGGGTTCATGAAGTTTGGTTTCAATTTGTATTTGTCCACTACAAATAGTTCTCAAAACCATTTTTGTCAACTTTTAAAATTACATCTTTAATTTTACATTAGTTAAAAAAACTCTGGAATTATTAACAGATCAAAAGTATTTCAGTATTTCTCTTTTATTTTTATCTAATGTATGTATATTAACTTTAATTAGACAGTTAAGTTTAGAGTAATTTCTGATACGGTGACAGTTGTTTTAATTAGTAGTGAACCAAAAGAGCTCAATGCTATCACAAACTAACTGTTAGAAAAAGATAAAGGTTTGAAAATGAGCAAATCCAGATGTATGATGATCATAAATCTCCCAATATAAAGCTGTTTTTAAAGGATCAGTTTAAACTTTCTGTTCCCTTGCTCTGATTTTTTTTGGAAATATTCAATCATTCTGACTCCATATTTTAATCACAAAATAAAATTCAAGGTTATGCTATTTTCCAAACTGATACAATGCAAATTAAAAATATTTTTAATGTTACATGAAGAAAGAAAAAAAACTCAACAAAAGATTTTTTTCTAGGGTAACATAAGTGTGAATTGTGATTCCAGTCCTACTTAAAATAAATATAGATGTCAGGTGTTTGCTTTTGATAAATCAAGTTGATTTGGGGACAAAACAGGCATCCATTTCAAAGGCAAACCTCTTCCCCATTTGCATCTTATATTAAAGGAAGAAACTGGAACTAGCACTAAGCTTATCACATACCAAATCCATTTTACTGTAATCTGCCTCCTCATCACTGTCATAGGGCACATCAACAGCACTAGACAAGAAAAAGAACATTACATACCAAATAAATAGTTGTAAACACTGAGATCATCTAAAATAAATTTTTCCTGTTGTCCATGCTTTTAGACGCATTTTTTTTCATCAAATTTCCCATGATACTACTTGTTGACCTTGTGCTTGGTCAAAAACTTGAATTATTAGAGCAGGCAGTGCCTGTGGACAAGATGAACCGAATCCTGTGTTCTGATTGACTGGGCAAGCAGGCCTCATATCGTCCACTTGGGACAATTATGTATATGCTTTGATACTGCCTGCACTAATTAAAAGTTCATAAATTTTGGACAATGTTGTGACAGAGTTGCACAAAGGGGCAGAGAACAGTCAAAACAAAGAAATCATGAATAAGTTTCATGAATTTATTGTGCATCAAGAACCTGGCCTGAGCTCAAGCATAGACCTTTCAAACACAACTTTCATAGCAGTAGTCAACAGAATGCAATATAAAGGTAAGAAAAAGACTGGTTCAGTGAACTCCTTAAAAATAAAATGACTTACCCTGGGTAACACTCTGAGTAGCTATCTGGAATGTAATTGGCATCTTTCACTTTACGTGCATGTTTGTCTCTTTTCTTTCGTCTTTGAAGGAGTTAAGTTCAACTATCACCAAGTGTTGGAAAAATGTACTATATTGCTAAATCCGCAAGAAATAACACTTTTAAAGTAGAAAGTCCCAGCTTTCAAATGAATGTGGCTTAGCTTCGTTAACCCTTTCACTCCCAAGATCTCAGTAATTGATTCTCCTTCCCGTCTGTTAAACAATTCTTATGATGTTAGTTCAGAGAATTTGGTATTGGATCAACTAATAATCCTTAAGTGAAATTTTTCTTTATTCTTATCGCTTGTCTCACAATTATTTTATTTGTAACTTCCAACTTCCTCATCAATTGATTATAAAGATGTGTACACTTAACCCTGAACTCCCAAGATCTGGTTGTTGTTTCTCCCCTCTACCTGTACATTTCCTTGTAATTTAGTTATGAGAATTTGGTGTTAGATCAAGATAACTAACACCTGATAAGGTTGAGTATTCTCATTACCTGTTTGCTCAATAATGTATGGACATTATTGGAAGAAGTTACATGTTAATCTCATCAGGAAGTTAAAGGATTGAGTTAGTACGGTACTGCATCACATCTCTTAGTAACTGTCTCATTAATAAAGAAATTATTTGTTTGACAGGATACTTTGGATCAACTGAATCCCAAGCAGCTCTTTGTTCCATTTCCTGCCAAAACAAGATCATGACAAGTGAAAAAGTTTTTTTTTGGTCCTTTTGAAAAGTACAGAAGTTACAGAAAACTCTTAAACATACCCTTTTGCCAAATGTCTGTGTGACTGACTTAGCAAAATCTTCAGCAGAAACATCTACATAGAAGGAGAGAAATGAATTGCTATCAAAACAGATTTGAAAAATTCTTATCATAAAGTTCTGATTAGCAATACAACCCCAAGAACTGATGGATTTTGTAATTCTCCCTTTAAGCTCCTATGATAATTTTATATCGAGATAACAGCCGCTAGCTGACAAGTGTTACATGCTTTGAAGATCATTTCAGTCTAGAAATTAACTGCTTTGGGTTTCTGTTGGCTGAAATTCAACAAAAGGTGTAAGACATATTAAACAATTTCATTTATAATATATAATAATATATTAATATTTATAACAAGATTCTAAATTTGTGAAAGAAAAACAACAACAACAAAATATTCACATGGTAAACTCTTACCTTTTTTACTAAACTGTTGCTGTAAAAAAAAAGAAAAAAGAATGCATTGATAAAACATAATTGTAATCAATCATATGAAGGAAGCAATAAAAATAGTGATGATTATGGTCACCATGATGATTATTAAAATTCATCACAACACTGGCACTTCCTTTCCAGCAGTGACATATCCAGCTCATGTTTTATGTTTATATACCTCATCTTGCTACATCATTACTCCCTGCTGCAAAATTACTTCAAAGATCAGTTTCACATTCATACCTCATCCTCTCCTGCAGCAGACTTCTCAAAGTAGCTACTAGAGTTCCTGGATTTCTTTCTGTCTTTTTCTTTTGCCTTTTCTTTCTTTTCATATTCTTTTGTGCTTGCAGTAGGATCATACTCGCCAATTTCTCCAAAGATGCTTCAATTAAGCAATGCAACCATGTTAAATGATAATATTATCATTAACTTCATGCAGATGGCTATTAGGTACAGCACTCAAAACTTGACTTTAAGAAATTATAATGAGATCGATAATACACTCTGTCCACAACTGACTATCACTGTTGCACCAATTAAGGCCACAGGAGTCAAGAAAATGATTGTTAACAGAAGTCCCTCTTGAATTCTGCATGCTAGTTCTATAGGGAATGCACAAAGACTAGTACACAGAATGTGCACACTGCCGTTAGGGTGTAAAGGGTCCATCAATGGGCACTGATTTGTTAGAGAAAAGGGAGTGAACAACTGAGCATAAAGCCTTCACAAAAAAAAAAGGCATGATCAAAATTTTTCCTATGATATGGAAAATTTAAATGCAGTTAAATGCAATTTAACAGAGTTAACAACAAAGAGCATCAGCATTCTCTGGAAGTCAGGGTTTTTCGCAAATGTGCATGCATCATAATTCCATGTGCTCTTTATTTGAGGTGTTCTTGGGGGTGCTTTGAGCGTGAACTTGCAGTGTCATGAGGAGTGGTAGCTCATTGTCCAGGCAGCTTTTCCTACCCCTTCCCTCCCTCTTTCCACTGTTTATTCACAAATGCCTGTTTCCCTTTCTTGGGTCATGGCTGGGTTGCTAGGATCTGCCAGCCATCTAAGAGCTGGCTGCCAATAGTGGAAGCTCCTGGATGTTTCAGGCACCTAACCTCCAATTAGCAACACAGTTGTTAAGCTACATGTAATATTCTTAAAACATCCACTCATTATCAGCTCTCACCTATCATCAGCTTCAGGAGCACGTATCCTCTGTCCTTGTTTGTCATTCTTGTCCTTCTCCTTTGCTACACATGGAATATATTAGAAACTTCAGTGTTACTAAAAGTATCTCAGATCCTTTAAAAGATTCAAAATATATATGGACTATTCAAAGTAACTGGTATTTACAAAATTTAAATATTAAATAGAAAAAATGCAATGTTGATACAAGTTGAAAATTAATCTGCAAAGGTTTACCATATTTTGCTTTTTAAAGGGTCACCTCTTCAGCATGACATTTAAGAGGATATCACCATTCACTGAAACTTATAATGCTACCTGAGTTTGAAAGCCCTGTATGTTTTCCAAAATAATAAAAGGCATGCAAGCCTTCATATGACAGTGCAAGTGTAACCCTTAAAGTCCCAAGAGTGACTGGCATAAAATTTCCCTTACAATATCCACCCTGAATCAAACATTGAGGTCATGAGAGTAACAGAAATGAGAGGTAACATAAAGAGGACAGTGGGGAGAATATGAGTACCAATGTTTAACCCTTTAACTCCCATGAGTGACTAAGAGAGAATTTCTCCTTACAATATCAATACAATATCAACCAGACAAGTAATGAGAATAGAGAAAACTATCAATTTGGGGATAGTTAGTTGATCCAATACTAAATTCTCCAAACTAACATCAAAAGAATTGTATGGTCAACGGTAAAGAGAATTACAAATTTGGTCTGAGAGTTAAAGGGTTGTGTGTGGAGGGAAAGATACCTTTATCTTTCTTCTTGATCTTTTTCCCTCCTCTGGTGCCTTGGCGTAAGTACAACAAAATCTGGGTCAATTTGTTAATGACAATGTCATTGGTGGTGAGTGTAGCTTGAGTCTAGAAAAAAATAATAATGGAAACTTAACTGTAAAGACACAAGATATTTCATCCCGGTATGGCATATGATGTGTTTCTTTAAATACATTGGCTCACAATAGCCTGTATTATAGTTTTCAGGAGATTTTTTCAAGCTTCCTTCAATCATTTCAAATGGGTGTATAACACTGTATCCAAACTCCTTAAATTCCTTTACCGTAACATCACAAAATGCGAGGACAGGATTTCAACGATATGACTTACTTCAATTCCAGGGCAATCTGCTTTACTCCTAATAAGAGTTGTAGGTATATCACTTTCAGCATATTCATCTTCAATGTCAAACACATAAGCCTAAATTAAAGGAAGGAAAATACAGTTTACAATGATGTCCCATTATACCTGTCCTCTAATGAGTCATTCCCTCCCCCATCTCTTCCCCTATAGAAAACTAAAAAAAAAAACAAGCAAAATAAGGATGTTATACTGTACTTTTTCTATTAAATTTAACAAGCTACTATAGGTTTTACTTCAAGGCAATTAATGTAATTAGAGGCCTGCAGTAGTTTCATTTGAAATATTTTGCAGCAGGTTTTTCCAACCACTAAGCTACAAGCTGTATAGAAAAAGTTGAAAAGAAAGCAATGGCTGACCTTGTGGTTATCAGTGAGCTTAAACTAGGCCTCAACCTATCCCTAATGAGTATTCCTTTCTCATGATCACCCAGCTTAGAAGCCCAAAAACAATTAATCAATAAATTAATCAGTTAGCCCCCTTCCCTCCCCCACCAATGGGCCTTTTAGTCGAGTACATTTATAGCATTTGTATGGCCAGTCAGTGTGAAGTAATAACTGAAAATAAACCTCCTCGTTGCTCTACTAACTAAGCTGTCCACAAAATTGAAACAAAGTCAATGAACTAGAGTGACTGAATCAGCAGTTAAGTTATCAATACCATTCGCCCTGGCTGAAATAGTTCATTTCTATCTGCTGGGCGATTTCTGAATAGGGATTTGTAGATCTTTTGACCTGTGGACCAAAACAAATTGACAGAAGTTTTGTCAACAAAAATATAGGTTACTTTCTGCGAGAGGCTGTTTGGACACTTTCAGTAAAAAAAAAAAGGACTGTTGATGGTTACAATATGATTGGTGTTTCCAAATCACATCCTGAGCACAAGTAATCTAGACTTGCGACTTAAAAAAGAACTTCTTACAACTCTGTTGATGACTTCTGATAAGTTGTTTAGGTGTACATCAATATCACTGACAACACTCCTCTCACTGGACATTCAGACTAAGGATCAACATCCCCATAGCATGAAGCAATAATCAATAGTTTACCCAGTTTTGTAGTAAACTCAATCTCATTTGCATCATCTTCTTCTTCCCTGTAGACAAACAAAAAGAATCAGACCCAAGTATTTCTGAATAGATTTGAGCTTTTCTACCCAAATATAAGTAAAGATAACAATTTTTTAGTCATTCTGAAATGACCAAGGTCACAAACTAGTATATATGTACATACTTGTCCCTTTGTTTGTTTTTTGGTTTTTTAACACTCAGCTCCTCATTTTCCTCATCTTCCTCTGCAATTTCACTACGAACCTAAATAAACCAAAAAAACACAGTAAGAACCAATGGTCATTGCAAGAAAAAATTTTAAACCCATCTTGCAGTTAGAACTTGGGTTCCCTGTGCCAACAGCCAAATGCTATAAAGGCCAAGCAGAATAAGCAAAGGCATAGGGATTGAATAACCTCCCTAGGAATACTTCTGATCAAGTGAACAACCACAAGTATTGAAATTTGGCAGGGATTTTAGGCTACTATGTAGAATGTTGAGGAAAATTTCCATTGTCTAAGGTTTTCTTTATTTTCTCATGTGTGAAGAATATTGTATTGTTATTGTACACTTAGTCTAAGGCTATTCTCCTGCTAACTCAGACAAAGCTTGTAAACAAATATCCTAAACCAGCATAACTCCAGACTAGACTATCAGTAAATCAGTACATATTATTATAACTCCTTAAAATGCTAATGCCCAGTATAAAGCAAACTTGCTCCTTATCCAGAAATATGGTAAATAGGAGCTGACATTTTGAGTATCAACCCTTCCTCAAAGCAAGGGATAAAGGGCTTTTTCTCTAGCAAAGTGCTAACACTCAAAATTTCAGCTTTACAAACTCTATACATTGGCCAACTCACATTTTCAACTCAGTTGATTAAACCAAATTATCTTGTTATATCCCCTTTCCCTTTAGAAACTTAACCCCTTTATTCTTATTGTAAAATTTAGAGTAAATAGTGGACCCTACAAACTCACCTTCTGTAACAAGGCAAAGTCAAGGCCTTTCACAAGATGAGTGTGCTCCATGTCACCACCAAGAAACTTACTCTCCTGGATAGCTTGGCGACGGCGCTCTGCTGCAGTGTTCCTGCAGTGGTATATGTGAACAGTTAAAAATCTAACTCATCAGAGAACAACAAGCATTATGTCCGATAATCCCTACTGGTAGAGCACCAGCTCTGACCTTAAATATGATCTGGTTATGTTTTGTCTTTGATTTAATATATTTCTTTTTCTTCGCTCTAAATATACAGTACAGCAATGTATGATAATAAGGTTTGCACAAACAGATTTTTTTTCTCTGTACAAATATAAATTACAAAAAATTTACCAGGAAAAAATCAAGCTGTAATATATGTCAATAAAAATTATCAAAACCTGCTATTTTGAAACGTTATAAAACAGGACTCATGAAACAGGATTCATGAAGTAGGACACACACTATCTGAAAAACATATATCAGAATTAAAAGCTTTCCAGTCTTACGTTGCCTCTGCTGTGGGACCAACTGCTCTGTAATTGGCTGTTGCACTTAGGGTGTCTGTTGATTGGTAGTCAGGATTAAGACCATCTCGTCGTTCCCTTGCCTTAAAAAAAACAACAACAACAAAAAGCAAAGTAAGATAAAACAAAATCCAGTCTCACTACCTTTTCTTAGCTCAGTAACTTACAATTATGAAAATGATCCAGTTTTTATCTGTATTGATACAAGACCAAAAAGCATGGTAAGTCACCATAAACCAAAGGGGAAAAATGAGGATCTACTTTAAATTTACAAATTGGCTTAGGGTGACAAGAATAGTGAGACAAACCAGGTACAGTTCAGAAATACTGGCAATAGATCAAAACTTACAGCTTTTGGCAACAGATGCTGAAGTAGAGAAGGACCCTGTTACTTGACCAACCACAATTCCCATTGAAAATTATAAGATTTATAACAGGAGATCAAGCAAAACACAATTTTTTTTTACATTATGGGATTAGACAGATGTTCCTTCTAAACGAGATTCACCATTACTCACTCTATCTCTGTATTTACTTGCAAGTTCCTGCTCTCTTTCCTCCTCCATCTTCTTGAGTTTTGCATAATATCTAGACAAAAGGAGGATGTTAAAACACAAATTGAGACAATAATGGATTTCCTCTGACAAAGGGTTAGCATTCTACATGTCAGCTTTAGAATCTCTTTGTGGTGACCAACACAATTCACATTATAACCAACTTATTATATAACACCCCCTCCTCCCCCAAAAAGAAAACTGCATAGCACCAGAATTTCTTTCAAAACTTACCCCTTTTGCAATTTTGTCCTAGTTTATTACTAGGTACAAGGAGAACACTGTATTCAATTGACTCCACTTACTTCTTCTTTTTCCTCCTTCTTGACCAAGGATCATCATCATCTCCTTCAACGTCACCATCATCATCATCATCATCATCATCTCTGTTTAAGAAGGTAGGTGTGAAATTTAATCTTTTATTACCAATAAACTCCAAGGATCTAAATTGGAATTATTCTTTCTGGATACCATGTATTTCCTAACATGGTTTTGAAAGATGATTTGGTTTAAAATAAAACAAGGTTTGTAACCTCACTTATAAAATATTTTTGTCCTTACTTCTTTTCCTATTTTCTTATAAATGCATTGGTATTGTTTGACAAAATACAGTAGAACCCCTTTAACTTGAATTTCCAAGGGAAACAAAAAATTGTTTGAGTAAGTAGGTGTTCATGTTAACTGAGACTGAATGACTGAAAAATGCATCAACGGAAATGGGATCTTGTTTGAGTTACCAGGGGATATCAATTTAGCGATAGTAAGTTGATCCAATACTTAATACTCTGAAGTAACATTATAAGAACTGTATAGTTGACAGTAAGGAGAATTACAAATTTGACCTGGGAATTTAAGGGTTGTTTCTATATTATTCTCTAAAAAATTGAACAAATACAAAAGTTCTGGTGGGATCCTAAAGACAAATTAAGAATGCATTGTTTTTGCTGTGTAAATATCTTTGGAATATCCTAAAACCAACTACTTACAGCAGCTGTTGCTTGCAGGCTTTTAATTAATCCTATGACTAGGACTTAATTTACATGTGACATCACACTTTACTTCCTCATCACTACATGTGGCATTAAAATTTTGCTGGTCAGTTAACTTTTCAGCTTGGCATTTTCTAAGTTTTCGTTTGAACAGCTTCCCACAGGTTAACTGAAAAAAGTTGAAAACCCTCAAAATTTAAATACCACAAGTTCATTTGTTTATATATATTAACACACCAAGTATAGACCGCTCACCTACTGCTACGATGTGAATAGATACTGCTTGGTACACTTTTACTGCTGTGACTTGATGACTTTGTCGACGGTGGAGCTACAGATGGCACCCCAGAACGAGGGGTCATCAAAAGTTTACGAAAATCTTCATTCGTCAAAGCAGCTGCAGACACCCTAAATATATACAAACAAATCGTTCTTCGCATAATTCCTCGATTCACTGATTCAGATCTTCATCTGGTAGAATTAACTATTCAAGAATTTCCTTAATCTATCGAGGCAAAAAGGGTGGTGAATACCTGAGAATTATTGGGTATTTATAAAAGTTTCGTTTAGCGTCCGTGATCCAAACCATGCACTGAGCTTTTCTTGACCGAAGATTTCCATAATTTTATAGATATCAAGAGGCAAAAATTCATAAGCTACCGTTGTACTTTGTGGTGTTGCTGCTAATATGTTATAGAAAACAGCCTATGGATAAATAATGATAATAGCTAAGCCACATAGAAAAAACTTAGTTCACGCCACGTACCCTCCGCCATGATGAGATGTGTAGGAGCCCGAAGAGGACGGAGGAGCCAGGGGATTCGAAAACACTTCAACACCTGGAGAATAGAGAGAAACTGTTTGTTAGGGCTTCTTTTGGTACTCTAGCAAAATAGCTGCTGATCAAGAATCGCTTGTGGCAAAATATCAGAGTTAAAGTGTAGGCACCTTCGGATGGCATCGCTTAGACTCTGTGGTGTTCAAAGGAAGCGGAGAGACTAAGTAAGAATGAGAATAAGGCTTGGCCACTCAAGCTTATGGTGATTCGAAAATGGCGGGCAAGGCCGTGTATTGTTGTATGGGTATATGTAACTACTTTCAGGTAACCTATGCTATTCTTTCAGTTGCTTTCTCCTAGCCCACGGGTATTTATTGCTAGTCTTGGCGAGCCAGTTTATGAAAATCAAAGGAAAGATTTCTTTATTACCCTATTATTCATAATCACATAAAAATACATTACTATTTGGGAAAGGAAAAAAAGCAAGATGCTCGTGAAGCAGCCCCAAAGACAGCTTGGCTCTGCTCATACGCTAAGAGTGTTATCTGAGATAATTTTCTACTCTTTCAGATATTGACAACTGCAAGTCAGCGTCTATAGTGACATGGAAAACTACATTCCTAAGTTGCCACTTAGAAAATCCTTGAGGCATATCACAGAAGACAGACTGAGTCAAATTGTACAAACTTTCCATGATGCAGATGAAGAGGGCAAAGGATTTTTGTCTAGTGAGGATCTCAAAGTGGCATTTGTGTCCCTTTTTGGGTACAAGCCATCCAAAAATGAAGCAGCACAACTCATGGGCAAAACACAAACTGCGGTTTCCAGAGTCAACACTTTATCACCTGGTGATCAACCCCTAGCTACAAAACCAAAGGCCTTTGGAGGTGAAAAAACCTCTGATCACAACCATATGTCTTTGGAACATTTCACAGAGGTAGCAAAAAAGAAGATTTTGGCAGAAGATAACAATGACGAAATTCGTCAGATGTTTATTGCATTTGATGCCATGTGCTATGGTTTTATCACATTAGATATTGCTAAGAGGATATTTCAGCATGTTGCACCCTTTTTAGACTCTGTTACCATAGAGAAGCTGTTTCGTGAGGCAGATATGGACCGAGATGGGAGAGTGAGTTACAGAGATTTTGAATTCATCATGAACTTCGAGCTGGACGAGTGGCTCTAAAGTAAAAATCTTACCCTTATCCATGTTTTAAAAAATGTTGATTTGCTCTGATGTTGGTATTAAAAATATGTCACATACATATAATTTAACGACTGTGAATATATGAAATCATATACATGAAGTGTGGATTAAGAAATTAATATGAAAGCTATCTTAGTAGTGATGAACACTACTTAAGCAGTAGTTTAAAAAAAGCCTGAAAAGAATTCAGGCCTGTACAGGATTTGAATCCATGACCTCTGACCTCTGTGATACTGGTGCAGTGCTTTACCAACTGAGCTAACTAGCATGTTATTCTCAGTGAAATATAAAAATGAAACACTGTGAAACTATTAATCATTTGGAATGAGTTAACTAAATACAAAAATGTTCAAAGAAAGAGACATTACCTGACAAACAAGGCTATTTTATTGGTGGAGATCAAATTCAGGGAAGTTGAGTCAAAACTAACATGGTGGTTTAAGACTTTTACAATATCATAACACGGTGAAAAACTTGCAGAACTCTCAAACAAGCCTGAAGACTATGTGAATGAGTAAAATCAGTACAGAATTAACAAATTTTGTTTACACACAATTGTTTTTCTTGACTTGGTTAATTCTTTAACTCCCAGAAGAGATTAACATGTAACTTCTCCCTTTAATATCCATATATTATCCAATAAAAAGGTAATGAGAATACACAAACTTATTGGTAAAATTTTTATCTTGATCTAGCACCAAATTCTCACAATTAATTTACATAGAAATGTGTAGTGGCCAAAGGAGAGAATCTATTATTACATCTTAAGAGTTGTAGGCTAGGGTTAAGTTGAACTGCCTTTTCTCAAGTTAATCTCAAATTGTAGGACTACCACTTTAGGAGGTTATGTCAACCTCTTATCCATGTTCCAATATGTAAACTCTTTTTTTATAGAGGACAGGTACACAGTGAAAAAAATCAAAGCACTATTCCGTCCAGTCTTCAAATAAGGAGAAGGGGAACGTTTTTTTTTTTTTAATGATGGTGAAAAAGGAAAAATGTAGGAATTCAGGCTTTGAGATCTATTATTTCCTCAGCTACTGCCTGTTCACGCCCATAGGCCTCCATCTTCGTCACAAACGCTTCATTGGATATCACGTACTGCATTTCGCACCGGAAGTGGTGGACGAATTCTTGAATTTCCCCAGTACTCGCGCGAGATGAGGTCAAAGAGAGAGAACTGAGGAATTGTTTTGATCGAATGTTCCGGCCGGCCTGACCCCAAGTGACCCTTGATGATTAAAGAAACGAAGGAATTTTTGAAAGAAGGATATGTAACTATTTATATCATTTCCTGAGCAACGTTAACACTGTTTTTGTCGCAAGAATCGTTGCAAGTATTCCTCCTGTTCATGAAACAGAACTGTTTTCAAGGTCTAAAGTTCCAAATGATATCGTTAAATGCTTTCATGACTTTTCTCACTGGTGTAATGTTTCAAAACATGATCGGAACGTGCGGTTAAACTTTGAAGTTTATCATCAAGAGGTTTCTTTATCTTTTTTAGAGTACTAGGCTAAAGTGAGTGATACTCGATAGGTTCTGCACTTTTCAGTGGGACCAATATATCTCGTGCTTTCTAATTCTAAGAAAATAGTAATCACATGAAAAATTCCAGGGAAGTTTCTTATTTCCCTTGGGGGGTGAGTGATGCAAGCTCGTGCCACGATGGAAAGTTAGATAAAAGAATGAAAAAGACAAAGAATCTTACTTTTTTAAATTAAAGTTCAATGTTTACGAGGACAGAAGAAATTGCATTGTAAAACGTCTTTCATTGCTGATGACACGCGAGATAAAGCTCTTAGAGTGCATTCCGGCATGACTTGTCAGCGCAAATTTTCTGCACGCGCGGAATTTTTTGCAGATGGCACAAGAGAGCTGTCAAAATCTAAGACAATAATAGCGCGCAATCCAATAGACCAATCAAGCTTGTCTCGTAACAATTACCACACAACAGGGGCGGAGAATTACATAGGCAAAGTATTCCAAAGATTTTAACCGCATACAATATATCGAGCGCTATTATAAGAGCAAGCTTCTTATTGGTTTATTTGCTCAAACAATGCATATATCAAACACGTCGATCTGCAGGAAAATAAATTGTCCAAATACTAGACTGACTCGAAATAATTTAGAGGGCTTGCATGCATATGGAGGCGAAATCTTACGGATTTTTATGAATTTGGCCCTCGTTTTAGCGGGATTTGTGGTTTAATGTGTGACACGGAATTTCAACTATGGGACAATGCTAATGAAACTGACATGGCCGCGAAATTGACGAATTCAAATCATCGAGAAACCGCTGTAGTGTGACCACAGTGAGCTAAACATGGACGCTGGTAGATGAGTAGGGTTGCAAAGTGTGGCTGAAACGCCATGCCAAAGAAGAAAACATGCGAAGTACCGCTTCCACTAGGTTGGGAAGAAGCGAAAGACTTCGATGGAAGAATTTATTACATCGATCACAACACTAAACGAACTTCATGGGTCGATCCGCGAGATAGGTAAGTAAAAAATACAGCGGTTAGCGAACCGTAGCAAGTATGTAGGTCGAACCTAGTTTTCGATTGTATTTTCCCGAAGCGCAAGCGGTCATTTGCTCCATTTGGCTTGCAGAATCATCATTCGAACATCTTATAGTTTCTTTTTAAGGCAAATGGCCGCTTCTTCGGCGAAAAGGGTTTCTGATCTCGCGGCGTTCTGCAATACTATGTGTATGTCTGTTATCCCCAAGTATTAATGCTATTTTTTATGGAATTCACTCATTACTGGCGATGTACACGATTTAAACGGAGTAGATTGCCCATTAAAGTGCGTTCCAATATTTTATATGTGATTTGTACTTTCTATCTTCAAGCCAAAACTATCGCGATTGCTTTGAAGCTCAAGTAAATGTTGTCTAGCGTGCATCGTTTCCAACCATACTCGCTCCATTCTTCCGTTTGAGCTTCATCCCAAATATTTAAGCTATGTAGAAACCTTTTTATGAGTAAAATGGATAAATCGACCATTTTATCGGTTCCATTCGTTTAGAGACCAAGAATTTTGTCTCTGGTTCGGAAAAGTTGTGAGCCTTGCGTGAACTTATCAACGCAAAGTTTGTACTAGTCTTCGACAGTAAAGTGCTGGAAGAATACCTTGGTTCGTCAAAGTGAGCTTATATTTAATACCCGAAATGGCTTAATGCGATAACTATTATTCGTTACTTTCAACGTCGTTTTTCGGGTAGTTTCGCATATTTAACGTCAGGTTTCAGGATTTTTGCGTGAGAAGATAGCTCTCTTTACTGGTGTCTACTTGTGCATTATAACTGTTTCTAGGGAAGCGACAACCAGTGAAATAAAATCCCTCGCGACTTTGAGTTCTCACCCTATATCACTGGATTGCTCGCTATGTCTTTTTCAAGGTATAAATGGGATTTAGCCTATGAACCAAACTCTAGGCAAGGAATATTCCTTTTTGTTTTGGATATGTTCTAACGTTTTCATTGATTCTCTAAGAGACCCCTGATGTAAGTACGCATGGGACATAAGCCGTAACAACATATATTTTTAATGAAGGCTTATCATAACACGTTACCCACGTCTAAAAATAACAAATTGTGTCTCAAATTGTTTCGTATCGGCCACGTTTTACGCGAAGTTTTGCCACCGCTTCTCGGTTTTAATTTTCAACTTTAGAGGAGCTCGCCAGATTTTACTTTTTTTTTCTGAGTTTCTGCTTGTCGTAGCAATTTCTTGAGAGGGTATGTCTGTATAATTTTCGATAATGGCGAGGCGAAATTGCATATCGGCTGCATGCCATTGAAAAGAAAACAGAGAAATTTAAGTTCACATCAGTATTGAACCTGCAAAGTGTGTCTTATTTTATAAACTCGAAAACTACACCTACTGTTTACTAGTATTGTTTTAATGACAAATGAATTCAAACTCAGAAACTATGTTTCCTTTTTTATTCAACATGACATTTCTTATAGCTCAAATTATACTCCAGTTTGACTGTGACCTTGTTTGCGTCAGTGATTAGTATTTATTTTTTCCTTCTGTTGTAATTTTTTGAAGGAAATCATACAAGATGTGCTACTGAATAATTTTTTAACACAGGAATTTGACATGCCTCTTTAATTTGGGCACCATGCCAACAGATTTGAATTATTTAATCTGTTTCTCCCATATAGGATATATCTTGGTCAAGCATTGGGCATAATGTTTTAATGCATTGGCCAACACTGTTATGGTGAGAATTCTGCCAAATTTCAAAACACTCAGACAATGTCTGTGGCTTTTGAGGTCCATTCCATGACTTCCAATGCCTGTAAAGCTGTTGTTTTGTTAAACAAAATAAGATTAATTAAAATCATTGACATTTATTTGATGGGATTTAAAAGATAGTTTAGGAGATTGTTTTCCAAGCTCCATCAAGGAGTAAAGTGTGAAATAAACAGGAACAAACTGAGCTATATTTTTGTCACATGTTACAATTCACTCTTTCAATGATGGAGGTGAACAAGAGATGTGGTTCACTAGTTAGGTCATGGCACCAGGTGGTATAAGCAATTTATTATGCTCATAATGTATTCAAGGTATGTGGATTTTATTTTGGTTCTTATTGGATTTAAAATTCCTGTTTACTTATTTTTGAGGACATTGTTTTTCCCAATTTTGTGCGAATCCCCATATGACACAAAAACGTTATATGTGGAAGAAGGAGTTACTATGTTGAATGGACAGTTCAATACCACGAGCGCAGAATTGTATTTGATGTCATTAGTCCAATTTCATCATTATTGATTGACTTCTTAGAGATAGTAAAAAGGGTAATTAATGACTCAATGGACTTTGTAACATTGTTAGTTTGAGACTAAAAGCCTAGTGAATGTACACACGTTACACTCTAAATGCAAGCAGATATTGTAGCTGTCTCTAATGGAACAGAAGTTTATGTAAACACAATCCAAGAAGATAATTCTGTATGTAACTTTGTTTTTTCCGTGTCTCACAGCGATTGTGTGTCTGTTATTTATTCAGAATAATAATGTTCATTTGGGTTTGTTGTCAGTTATTGCCCTTTTTTCTCAAGGATGAAATATTTGGGCTATATTGGACAAAATATTCCCTGTATGTGTTTCTATAATTCTTATCTGGACAGAAGTGAAAGATGTTAAGATTTTATCAGTGAACATGTGATTAGATGGTATACCTTGATCCTCAGAGAAAGCACCCCAGGCATGCATTGTTCAGGCATGCATTGTTTGATTGAAACCCATTAATTTTGCGCTAACTGAGTTAAACTTCTAGAAGGTTCTTTAGTACCACAAATACCTTTTAAAAAAATATTTGTGATATGAAGTGTGTACTGCTATATTATCATGGTATTTTTAGATATTTCAGAGTTCTTAAATGTGTACAGAATGTTGAGAGGATTTTTGTAAGCTCATAATCTAGCAGAAGAGTGTTGTTTTTTGCAACAGGTGGAAGCACATGAAAGATGAAAAGCATGATGTTTACAATATATTCCTAATAATTAGCACATGTCTGGCATTCAATGTGGTCTTAATTGCCCAAAGTCAGCTTCATTTCTCAAATAGGCATTTACCCCAAACCTCAGAAAGATAAATTTTTTTTTCCTTTTACTCACAACCAGCAGGAGTACTAGTCAAATGAGCAAGAAATTATTGAATACTTCTGATCACGGATTTGGATGCAGCATAATCTGATTGCTTAGTTTTGTTCTTTGCCCTTAGAAATCAATTGCTTATTATGCATTGAAAGGAAAATGACATATGTAAAATTCTTTGGTAGTTGTATCTTCCAGATGCACTCTTTTAGTGTTGGGCTTTTGATATTTATACAAGATTACTATTTTTTTACTAATTAATTTTAACTCACTATTTTTTTTTACTAATTTAATTTTTCAATTAAAGCATTGTTCCATTTGCAAGTCTCTGCAGCTGTAAGATCATTGATCATTAACAGCAATATTTTTTTCTATACATAAAACTTCATATGTTTTTGATGCTGTCAGCTGGTCAGTGGCTTTTGATCTTTTTAAACTCATGAGTAATTTGGAGACACCAAAATTCTAGCTCCAAGAAAGATATTTACAATTACATAATGAGAGTTAACAACAAAGAGGATCAGCAGTTTTTTCACATATGCGCATGCGTCTGAATTCCATGTGCTCTTCATTTGAGGCGTTTGTGGCTGTGCTTTGAGCATGAACTTGCAGAGTTGTGAGGAGTGGCAGCTCATTGTCCAGACAGTTCCCCCCTTCCCTCCCTCTTTCTGCTGTTTACTCAGTGTGATGGGTAACCTGTTTCCCTTTCAGTTGTTAAATGATTATTTAGCCATTGGGAATTAACTGGGAGGGAAGAACCCCAGCACTCTTGTAACTTTCTCAATCCTCATTTCTTTGTTTCAGGTTAACAAAGCCATTGACTTTTGCTGATTGTGTAGGAAATGGTAAGCTTTTGAACTTTTTTTTATGCACTCCCATTCCCCTGGATCAACAAAATCCTGGTCGCAGAGAGGCCAAATTTCTAACTAGTTGTTCAGAGTTTCCCAGATGTCATAAATATTGCATAGTTGTGATTACTCAGGTTTTGTTTTTAAGTAGACTTTGACCTTCTGGAACACACCGTTTTGTAGCTTCTCTCATATGCATAAATATTACTTCATGAAAACTGATTCATGATTCTAGCACACATGCATGTAGCATGGTGCCACCAAAAAGGGTAGTTATTATGCTAATTGGTCTTCTTCATATTGCAGAACTACCATTTGGCTGGGAAGAACTTGATGATAAAGTTCTTGGAAGTTACTTTATTGATCACAATACAGGTAAGGGTTTCATTAACATATTCTTTTTTTTTTATTAATAATGATGCCTAACAGAGTTTTTAATGATCATATTATGTCAGGATACACACAAGTTATTCAGGAACTGATTAAAATGGGGACTTTGTATTTTGGCAAAGGGAAAGGTTTTGGGATCATTCTGAAGACCAAAGGGGACATTCACTGGAAACTTAAATTTAGCCTCTTAAGATTTCAAATTCAGGTGTTGCTTGAGCTTTTTTTAATCCCCTCTTCACTTGCAACCACAGAGAAAGTTGACTCCAAGAAGCTTGGGTATTTTTGCTGGAACACCTTATGCAAGACTAAAATCTCTGATAAACATGGTCCTAAAAAGAGGGGTCTCCTTTTTATGTGTATTCTCTTGACAAGGATCATATCCATAATTCATGATATTTAAGTAAAAGTATTGGTGTTAACAATTTCATATGCTTTTAGTACTATTACAAAAGAGTTTGACATAAATCATGTTCCACTGGAAAATAAAAAGTGCCAAATATGACTCATGTTAAAAAGAATCGCAAAATGCTATACTTAGTAAGATGATTCCCTCTCCACAACATCTTGTGTGAGAGTCTCCCCTGCTGAGTGCTGTGCTGCATATAGAAATTAGCATGGAAAGGCACCATGCTTCCTATTAAGGTGATCATATGATCAACTGTTCTAGAATTTTGGTTTTTATTTTTCATTTTTATGGATACAAATTTGTGTAAAGTTCTGATTTGTATTTTTGTTCCTACTTACTTGAAGGGCAAATAGCTCTATCCAAAGAATAAATCGCTATCCAGTGGATAAGTGTTAGCAAAACATACTGCACTATCCAACGGATAGAGCTTTATCCATTGGATCGCATTATCCCCCTTCGAACATTCAAGGCCAGATCTAACATATACCAGTACATGTATACATAAATATGCCATACCAATAATTTCCAGTTTGGCAGATATTTTGTCTCCTTTTATCATGTAACCTGATCATTTTGTTTTTTGTCATCAATTGCCAGCATCTGCATCTCAATCATTCTTTAGCAAATTTGTTCTGGTTGAGTGCTCTCATGTCTCCTCCACCTTCAGCTTTTAACATTTTTTATTATAAAAAAAATGGTTGTGACATTGAATATGAGTTCCTTTCAATACTTTGAACTTATCATGCTTTTGATATAGCCTAGATGTCTCTTACAAAGGATAACCTTTTTACTACTTAATTCTTGTTGCTTAATATTCTTGTTGAGTTTGTGTCAAACTTTGATGAAAAACTCAACAAAGTGGAGAAGAGTGGAGTGTTTTAACAAACAAACAAAGCATGCCATTTGATTAACAAGCTCTTTTAATGAAGGGCTCAATATATTTCTCAAGTTTTATTCATACCACAGAAATAGCCTCAGGCAAAATGAAATGGTGATCATAATTTGCCTGAGGCAATTTTTTAGTTCCATAACGTTTTTACATCCTATAGTGTCCTGCCCTCACAGATTCAAGAGTGTTTACAAACTGGGCTGATTGCAGGAGGCATTTAGGACACACAAGAATGTTTTGAATCAATTTCATTCAAGTTGTTTACAAAGTGTGTGTCCATCATGTTAAATTTTCTTTTATTCTTTGTTTGCTTGAGTAGGATCACAACAACATGAGGATCCAAGAGTACAGTGGCGGAAGAGGAGAGAAACCATGCTCTGTGATTATTTAGTAATGGTACAATCAGACTTGACGGTAAGGAAAAAAATCTGTTTTTCAAGGGTAAAAAATTACTGGTATGAAAGCTATTTACTTGTTTGTTCACAAAACTGAACATGACCCAACACATGAGCACACAAAGTAATTACATGCAATAAAAGGGATTAACTAAATAGAGAATTTGTTTTTCTTAGTTTCATTAACACAAAACGTTTTGAGCTTTTTCTACCCTTAAGTCAAGTAATGATTTGCTTGAGTGACGTTTGGGTGATTATCACTTATCATTACCATTTTATAATGAGAATTCTCAAACCCTTAGTAAGAACAGGCTCCCATTGTTAAATGATAAGATGCTTCGTTTTTCCCTTATGAAAAGGGATAATTGATGAAAAGTAGACAAATTTATTTGTTTCAAGGCTAGGGTGAAGGACTTATTTAAATTTCACATAAAGGCTGTTTTGCTTTTTAGAGAAAGCAAGAATTCTTGGTATGTGTAAAGAGAAGAAAACGCCTTTTGACATTAACAAACATTTTGTGAATTCCAATTTGTAGGCAAAGCAACACATGAAAGACGTCAAGCAAAAAAGACTAGATTTGGCTTGCGAAGAGGTACAAAAAGATTCTTTGTTTGAGAGAGAATGCGTATCATGTATAAAACATCAAATATTGTGATAAATCTAAAGTTTCTGGAATAAATTTAAAAAAATTTTTTCACTCCATAATATTTCTTATTCGTTTTTTATTGCTTTAGTGCTACTTGTTTCCAGATGATGTAAGAGTTTTTAAAGTTTGTTTCGTTTGTTTTTTTTTTTAATGACACTTGACAGCAGCACAGTTATGGGAGAGCAATTTTATCGCACAATTTACAACACAGACAGCTTGAATTATAAAGTTGTTGCGAAAAATAGGCAAAAGTTCCGTTTAGATATGTGAATTTTTTCTGAAGCAATTTCCTGAGTGCTCTCGAGTATTTTTTCTGAGTATGCCTTTGTCATTCATCGAATAAAATCATCTTTCATTTTTCAACAGGTTCAATTTTGGACGTCAGAGCTTGAAAAGATGCAGAGACGAAATGATAAAGAAGGACAAACCAGCCAACATGCCAAGCAAGGAAGCTTTAGTTCTTCGTCATCAAATTCAACCGTCAGCTCGATAGCAAGCAAATACGACGTGAATCAGCTGAAGAAAGAGATTTCTCAAGCCAGATCGAGGGTATGTTTTTTTCTGCACAGGGACTTTTATTATCAACTTGAGAAGAAGTTGTTTTGAGACGTAAGAGACTCAGAAATGGTACTTACGCAGAGATGACAAACAACGAAAAGGAGCAAAATCGTAAACAACGCGATAAGTAGGCTGCCGTCTTTTCCGGTCTTCGCTGCACGGAGGACCGCGGGTTCATTTCCTGAACAGCGGTTGGTAATCAAGCTTACCCAATAAGTCCATTGTGTTAAATACCATTCCTGTCCGATAACTTCCGTCCCCATCTCCCTTCTAGAGCTCAAAGTTTCTTATGAGTACTCTTCCACCCTTAAAACAAAACTCCAAGTTTTAAACACTGGGCATAGTAGTTATTGCCGTACGTATAACTGGTTAGGCTGTAGTATTCCGTTTTACATGCAAATATCGTTAATAATTCTTTCACACAAAGCCCTCTTACTCCTATGGGTGACCAGGAGAGAATTTCTCCTCACAATATTAATACAATATCAAGCAGACAAATGACTGGAATAAGGGTTAATATTATTAAGGGGGTTATAAGTTGATCTAAAACTAAATTATCCGAACTGACTTCATAAGAACTGTATGGCAGACAAGTAGGAGAATTACTCACGAGATCTTTGAAGTGAAAGGGTTAATTGTAAGACTTATGTAAACCCAGGTTGAAGTCCTCAGAACCGAGATGGAGGCAGTTTCTGGAGAAGTCCAGGCGCGGGAAGAGGGATACGAAACGTTAAAGAAAATTGACAGGAAGTTGTCTTCCCGTCAAGGCTGCAAGAAAGAGGACGTTCAGGGTTTAGTGGAGGAGATAACAAGTGCAGAACGAATATTGTTTTCCAAGGAACAAGAGAAAAGTGAGCTAATTGAGGCATTATTGAGACTCAAGGATAAACTTTCACAGTCTGAATCTGCGAACACGGTAAGATCATACAGCCATCTTGGGATACATTAAGCTTAATGAAACCGTGGTAAGGTTGTTAAATGCCTTTACTTCGTGAGAATTGAGCCAAGGGAGAGTGAAATCAATTATTTCATGTATTAATCAGCAACTTTGTGCGTAACTAAGTTTGTTGCAAGCTTTGCTCTATGACAAGGGCTTATTTTGATAGAGTTTTGAAGTGTAAGACCAGAAACAAAGAAATCAAAAGAACATTTTGGCCAATCGGAGAAGGGGAAGGTATCATGAAAAGCAGTTGGGAACCAAACGAAAAGATTTGGAAAATGCTTACCTCTTTGATCCTTGAGAGTGACAAGCGTCGAATTTTTTCCTACAATATCACTGAATCACTCATCTAGGTCACAAGCGTTATGGAAATGATCCCCGGCTCCAACAAAAGACGATCTTGATTGTTAAAAAATTCTCCTTGTCAGTAGTAGAGGAAATGTAAAGGGAAAAGTTTGGAGAATGTGAATACCAATCAGTGTTAGAGTGTAAAAGGTTAAGACGCGGTGATCAGGTTGCGTGTGGGTGATAGGTTGAAAATAGTGAAATTGCCGTTTTAATTTTGGAAACCCTTCGTCTGTGTAGGGCAAAGATGATTCAGCTGAAGTGGAAATGAGAGTTGGATCCCATTTGGACCTTGGCTCAGATGCGGCCATTGGACATCTCCCTGTGCGAGATAAACAAGAATTGAAGGCAGAATATAAAGAGGCATTGAAAAATGAATCAAAATTGCAAAGTGAAATCACTTGTCTGGACGAACGAATTACACAAGTAATGACGGACGATAATAATTCGAGGCCAATGCTTCTGCAAGAAAAGGAAACTCTCCTTGACGAAATTCGTCGCCTAAACTCTCTTGTCAAAAGCGAAGGAGAAAAAGTAAGTTGACCATGAAGGCTTCATAGAATATTGTCCACGTATCTTTTACACAGAAGTGTTTTGACAGAAATGTGCGAAGGCAGTCAAGCACTCTTACTTGCAATCCCATTGAGGTTTAGACCGTTTTCCTTACGATAAGTGTTTCAGGTTTTGTGAGCACTTTTCTTTGAGTTCATATTTGAGAGTGCTCACATTGATGTACTGCTTTTTATTTCAGAAAAAGCTGGAGGACGAGAAAGACAGACTGGCTGCTGACCTCAGCCACGCAAGAGAAGTCTCTAATCGAGCCACAGCTGATAGAATTCAACTTCAAGCAGAGAAATCTCTGTTAGTTCGACGGCTTGATGAGCAATCCAAGATAACGAACCTTCTGAACATGCGGCTTAAAAAGTGAGATTTGTGTTAGGTTTCTACTGTAGATAAATCACATTAAGTTTATGATTTCCACCTAGATCTAACACAGGTATGTTGAATATTGCGGTTTGTTTTGCAGTATCTCTGGAAGCACCCCATCTGTTTCTTCGTGTTCAAGCCGTGGCTCCCTCTCCTTGTCCGGAAGCAGAGGATCCTTATCTGCTTCCAGCCGAGGCTCCTTGAACTCGCTCAACTATCCCGATCTGAGTCATAGCGGTGACATGCCCAACCTCCGAGAGCTCCACCAACGTGTGACGGATTTACTTCAAGGAATTTCTACTTACCCGGCATGTCAACCGATCTACGAAGTACGGACAACAGGTGCAGCCACAAGTTACACGCCGACATCCGGGAGAGCAAATCACCCCAGCGCCAGCAACTCGTCGCAGGTCTCGCTATCGTCTCGTGACTCGATTTCGTCTACGCAATCGCCGCCGATTTCTCCGAGTACGAGCGATCTTTCTCCGACGAATTCGCCGGCCACCGTTCGTGTCATAGCCACGGAGGGAGAGAGTACATGTCTGGATGGAACAGAGCTCGACAGGAGCTGTTTACCCCAGGTTTGTTTTATTCGTTCATTTTTCAAGCGGAGTCATCTGGTAGTATTCAGTTCATAAGTCCGCGGAGAAAACGCCCAACTTCATTCCAAGTGAATGTGTAAGTTGCAAAAATATCCTAACCTTTCCTTACTTTGCTAGCCCCTTTGACATAGGTGAAGCCACACTTTGACGCATGCAATTTTGCCCACTAAATAAACTTGGGAATGAAAACTTTTTTCTTAAATTCATCAGCAAAGAAAACTTTTGTACGACTATTTATAAGAAAAACTTGCCAAAGTAAATTTTCGCTCCCTTTTGGTGCTTACCTCGGCAGATTAAATTCAGTCAAATTTTGTTACAAACACGTTTTCCTTTGGCAAGAGTTCGGAACCTCGTATATCAGGTTATAGCCAAAGAGAATCGTAAATGCTCACTGGTTATGATTTTTTTTTTCGGTCAACGTGACAATGGAAATAAACCCTTTTTAAGTCAAAACTTGGCGAGGAAAACTTTGTAGCGCACTAGTGCCCTAAGTATTTATCACTGACTTTTTTATCTTCTGTCATTTCAGGCCGACGGAATCCCAGTTCAGCAGCGACTTCGTCTGTTGACCGCAGACTCTAAGTCTAACGAATCGATTAACAATTTTCCTTTTACGCCTATGTCTCCAATCACGGAAGGCATTCCGTCGCTTCCGCTGAGACGATGCGAGGTCCATCTTCCACCAACTGGGACAAGGCCCGTAACTGCTGCGCCTTCGGACGAATCCGTGGCGGCTGATAGCGGAGTCTTTGACGCATCCCAAGAAAACCTGAAAGCTACCCAGAGAGGAGACTTCGACGAAGACAGTGTGGACACGGCGCAAATGAAACTAGGACTCTCATACGATGTTGATCGCGAAGCTCTGATCGTGTGTATCGATCAAGCAAAGGGTTTGAAGGCTCTTGGCAACACCACACAGAATAAAGAAGTGTTCGCAAAAGCCGTTTTGTTGCCGAGTTCGCTTAGTGAAAGCTGCGTTTTGGAAACAAAGCGTTGTGATTACCAAGACAATCCTGTGTTTGAGGAACAGTTTCATATTCCGGTTCCCGAGGTAAGAGGACAGATCGGACCGACTGATCACTGATTGATTAACTGGCTGCCTGATGATTTGAATGACCGCTTCTTGAGTGACTGACCCCTGACTGACTGACTGACTGACTACTGACTGACTAACTGACTGTTTCACTCACTGACTTTCTGACTGTCTTTCTGAATTTCTGATTGACTTTCTGACTTGCGGATTGACAGACTGCAGAAATCCCTGACTTATCGCTTGCCTGGCAGAATGACTCACTGACTTACTGACTCCGTAATTGATTAATTGAATAGCGAGTAACAAATTTCTCTCCCTGCTCTCTCTGTATTTCCTGGGTTTTTTTTATGTTATAGAGGTGTTCTCATTTCCTGCCCTAGCCTGTTGTATCCTGCATTTGTGATGGTAGAGTTGTGCTCTAGAAGGAAATTAATTCAACATATCACTGTTTTTTTTCCTTGAGCAGAGCAAACTGACAAGTAAGACTCTCCAGGTGAACCTCCTCGTTAGATCCAGCTTTCAAACGGAAGAGCTTCTGGTGAGTTTAACTTTCTTGGTCAAAAAATGCAAAAAAAACTCAGTATTTGTGCATAAAAATATATCAACGCTGTAAAATTTAACTCTCAGGATCAGATTTAGTTAGTAATTCTTCTTCCTTGCTGCTCGTCAGTTCCTTGTTAATTAGTTTTGAGGAATTGGTCTGACTGTGATACCATGGGAACATTCTCTCACTGAAAGGTTTTTCTAACAACTTCTTCTTATTGAATTTCAGGGTGGGACGCAGATCAGCCTTGCGGATTTCAATAGTCAAACTCCTGTCAAATTTCGATGGTATAACTTATTGAGTTTTGCGGTAAGTTGACACATAAGTCAAATGGTCGTCATGAGTTAGACTAATTAGTTGGTTTTATCACCTCAGTTGATAAAACTAATTTCTCTACTTTTAAAGAGGATGAATACGACAAAATAGCATCCAACACTAGCCACGCTCGTAGTCATAAGGGTAATACTTTAATTATTTGTCAACAGTTCTTCCAGTCGGCAGCTGCGAAGTATCAACATGGCAAGATAAATACCATGACGCCTGCAATTGGTTCGCTCTCGATGGACTGCGTTTGTGAGCCAAAGAGAGGCAACTTACGACCCAACTCATGGGTGAGTATAGACAAATAATTCTGAATGATTTTGTGTGCATAGACGAAGTCCAGACAAAAACTGAAAAAGTTGGTTAATCTGATTAATTAACCATTAATTAACCTGAGTGAATTGTGGCTTTGTGGAGAATATTTTTTTGAAAATATTTCCGTGCAGAAGCAAGTCGTTAATATACTACTTTCGATGCGGAATTTAGAGATGAAACACTTTTTCAGAGATAGCCAGATCTCTTTTGATCATTTTTACGGCTTGATGTCAAGGCCTTAGTCGTAAAACCATCTGTAGAGCCAATCAGGCAAAAACTGCAGAAAATAATTTGTACATCCTATTTTTCAGTGCGAAGGCTCAACATTAAGCCTGGAGTCAGTGGTTGGATTCGAGCGTATCCCTTGTAGATCAGTGAGTCAAGAAGTACTTAACGAGGGTATGGAAAGTCTACCCGTTCGAAAGCGCACCGCTGGAAGGCCGGTAGAAAGAGCGCAGTCTCAAGGTGATAGTGTCATCAGTGGAGGCTCTCTACAGGACAGAGACAGTGACTTCGATAGATCACCTGTAGCTCGGCCCAGACCCAACATGCTGAAGTCGAAGTATTCGAGAAAGTTTTCTGATCCTCAACCGCTGTCGTTCCAAGGCCACGTAAGTTCAAATATTGTGGTTATTGTTAAAATCAAACATGTAACACAAGACGAGACTGGAGCTGCACTGTGGTTAAACTAAACCTAGGCCTTTACAGCGGCTAGTTGAAACTGCGAACTGCTGAGCTTACTTGGCGTGGGCTATTCGTCTATAAAACTCACGAAAACAAAGAATGCCAACATGCCAGCGCAGGCAAGTCGTGTCACCCATTTACCAGAGCTGAAGGCTGCGTAAAAAAAGAACGCTATTTAAGACGGGAAAGCTTGCGTGATGGTCAAAGAAAACAGCGCATAGTTTTTGTACAGTGCATTTGAATAGGAGGCGATTGCGATTGTCTTTGCATCTAACTGGTCTTTGGTTCCTTCTTCTAATACTCAATTTAAAACCGACATTATATTACTTTTTTTTAGGGAGAATTCGATGAGCTTCACATGATGCCTTTGAGTCGGCTGGTTGGTGACATAACTCTTAATCGCAGTAACTCGGACTGTACCACGCGGAAAACGGAGGCCAGCCCATTTGTGAGAATGTCTGTGGAAAGGACCAGCATGAGAAGGAAAAAGGTAATTATAAGTTAATATCAACTAAAGCTAACGAAAGGATGTAATAAGTGGTGATTAAGGTGGTGAAAGGCGCAAGGCGTGGTGCATCTACCAGTATTGGTGCTGAACTTGATAGGCTCTGCAACAGGCTTGTGGCTATAGCAGACTTACACCTTGCTTAACTAAGCCCTCAAGGGGGTTGCCATTTGCCTTGAGTTATAACTTAGAATTTTTTTTTCCACCAGCAGCGCCCAATGTCATGGCAAGGAATACAACAGTATCAACAGTTAAATCATCTTGATGCTCGGGCGGCTGTGGACCTTGAATTCCAGCTAGAAGCCTCTAAAGCCAAACAGGTTGGTGTATTTCAAATTCGTTTTTAAAACTTTCTGATTACATGCATGACAAGCACTTTTTACTCGTAGATATGCGAAGCATAGGAACGAGTTATCTAGGGACTCGATTTGCAAATTTCGCAGCGGTTGCACGACCTTAGGAGTGTGAGGAGATTATTGTGTCTCACATCGGAGAGACTAACGTGGCTTAATTACTTGTGTTTAGCTGCAGGTAAACGATGATATTCGAAGGTTGTCGCAGCTGAAGAAACGAATCGAGGAGGCAATTGACGGAGGATGCACCGAAATTCCAAAATCAATGGAGGAGAGCGAAGAATTTCAGGCTCTCCTCAGAGATGTAGAGGTGAGTTGACAGAATCACCTAGTTTTTACACAGACTGACTCATATTTATTCCTTTGAAAACGTTTACCTTGGAAAAACCGTAAACAAAAGCACAAAAAACGAGTTCTATTACACAGCGTGACTCCACAGAATTTCGATCCACCGTCTTCACTTTGTAAACCACGATGTATTTTGAACAGACTTAAACAAATTGTTAAGAGCGCGCCACTTGGAAATTCTCATCGTTTGGTGTCACCGAAATCATTAGGTAACTTTTCAATTTCACACTCGGACGATAGTCGCGTCAAGCAGGATCTGAAACACCAAAACACTCGTTTTGACCTTGTCTCCGTTGTTTGCAGGCCTTCAGAAGCCTCACCATGCCTGGACATCGAGGTAGAAGTCCTTACTCGAGAAGAAGCCACAAGGCCTTTAGGTAAGAGGTTTTCTTGGTACGACGCGAGTGCAGTACGTTTTAGCCAATCAGAATCAAGCTCAAATCTCTGGGGTTTCTTATCCAACTCGTTTTCAAAACTGCACAAAGAACTTTAAGGTCTTTGAAAATTTGTCTCAAGACTATTGTTCAACAAGAAAGAATATCTTAAAATTTTCATGTTCAGAGGGAAAACATAGTTTAGTTTGTAGTGGCCTTGAGATCTGGGGTATGGGACCTTGAAATCCTCAGAAATGTCACTCTGTCAAGCTCTGGTGTTTACCTTTACCACTGGGTTCAAACTGTGATTGTTACTCATTAGTTTGTTGTTGTTGATTTTTTTTTTGTAGAGACAGATTCAGCCCTTTGCATAATAAGCAAGCTAAGTCGCCCGGGAATTCAAACGCTAATGACACTCATTGGGTGTAAAGCGCTCATTGCAATGAGGAAAGAAGAAACATTCAAGCTTCAGAAATATTGAATTTATCTTCACTGGAGTTATTTGAATGAAATTGACGTTCAGCAAACGACAGGAGAACCAAATGAAAGTGGTACCTTCCAAAGAATTCGACAAAAGTATGCAAAGGCGAACAAAAACAAGACTAAAACAGCTCTGGAACACATCCTGGCACACATCGACGACCATTTCAGCTGGTGATTAGTTGCAAATCTTCTAGGTAGTTCTTTTTGTTAGTATTAAAACTAACGATTTTTGTATAAACTGACCAAGAACTTTCAAAAAGTAGCTTAAATTATACCTGTTGCTGTGAAAGAGGAAAACTCTCTAATAGAAGAAACCTTAATCTTTTAGCCCCTAAGAGTGACTAGCATCTAATTTCTCCTTACCATATCATCCCTGAATCAAACATGAAAGTAATGAGAACAGAGGAGATGATCACCAACAAAAGCAGCTCTTGACTATTACACAAATTCTCCTTGTCAGCACCTTAGGAAATTTATAAAGAACAGTGAGGAGAATATGCATACTGATGTCAGGGGGTAAAGGGTTAGGTTAAAGTTCGTATTTTTATAACTTTGCTACCTCCAGTTGCAACGCGCGTTTTCTAACAATTTGTAATATAATATTCAAACGTCTTTTTTTTAACTTGACCGCAGAGTTAGCTTTGTACTATATGTTTGTAATATTGCGTCAGCCGAAAGCCTTTTTCTGGTTAAGCTCTGGCCTCGTTGTCAAAACGAGTCTTGCTACCTATGTCTATTAGCTCTTTTTCGAATGAACGACCCTGCTGTGGCCTCGCCCTGATGATGAGGCTGAGAATAACTCCGTCAAGGGCTAAACCCTTTCGATTCCATTGGCCTAAATACTTGATTTTCGAAAGAAAAAAAAAAGGGGAATATTTTCGAATGTCAAACTGGTAGGATCTTTTACCTTTTTCTCGGTAAGAGCAGTGCTGAGGCGGTGAAGGTTCCATGTCGCTGATGCAGAATGTCGTGGTTAAAAAGTTTTAAGTCAAAATCACTGACAATATATCTTTTCACAGAGAAGCTCTCAATATTATGCAACCCAAAACTAAGACATATTAACAAAATAACTAAAGGAAACTAAAAAATAATTAATGTGACGCCATAAAATCATATACAGATAGACCCCGACCCGGTAATTTCTTGAAAAAAATAATTGTATACCAAAATTTGTTCATACATGGGCTGTATATACTTATTTATTACCTTCATACACTTATATATTCCATTTTTGAAGAATAATATTTTAATATATAAGGCATTATATTCTGTGGAGTACCCTCATAGTTAAATGACCAGCTTAGGTCGTGTTGTTTGGTATATAAAATCGTTCGTTTCTCTAGAAAACGACATAGGTTAATAAAGGAGAAAGCATTATTTTACGTACGATCGTTTACCGTTTTTTTATTCTAACACCATTCTTTCGATCACCTGGAGTGAAGGCTGTAATTGAGTTAAGTGACCCACCCAGCTGGAGCTAATCGCAATTTCTTTGCGTGAAGCGACGAGGAGTAACACTTCCTCCCCCTCCCCCCCTCCCCCCTTTTTAGGACATAATACTGAGAGTAGGACGATGACAGAATTGTGTACCCCACGAAAAATCGTGACCCAGATTTTGGGATTCCGCGCTCCAATGCTCTATCATTGAACTTAAAGAACTCTATGCTAGTTTCGTATGTGATATGTGCTGCTTTCTGCGGTACTTAGAGGAATATACAGTGGGCACATCAACAAAACATGCCACGGTTATCATGGAGACTAACTTTGAAATCTTGGAACCTTGGAACCAACAGCCATAATCAGAATAGCCGTAAGTTCTCAAAGCATTTACTTAGAAAAGTGGCCTGGACCACCAGCAAGGGGTGTGCTGACCCAGAAGGTTTTTTCGCAACAGAGTGTTTAGTAAAGGATGTATTAGTGTGACTGTTTATCATTTTGAGTCTGATCGTCCGCATGGAGAAGTCCTGGAAACGACTTTTGTCGGTTACAGCTGGGCGCGGACAGTTTAAGCGTAATTGTCATTATTTTCAATTCAGAAGTCGGTTGTCAGTCTGGTGGCTCAAACTTCTGGTTCATTAAACTTCGCAGTATCTCTGACAAAAAAGAAAATTGTGCACGTAAAGGTAAGTGTTCCTTTTAAGTATTTGTAATGTTTATCGATGTGCTTAAGGAAGTAAAGGTTAGGCAAAGGAAAGGAAATGGCATAACGTCTTCTGCAGATTGTCCGATAGCTTTCGTAAAGCCGAAGTGGTGGACTTGAACCAAGTATCATCGAGGAACGCGCAATTACATCTTGCCGACAAACGATACCGCTATGTTTAAGTTTCGTTCACGCTACATTTACCGCCATATCCAAAGACAAAATACATGCATTTAACGACCTCTTAATCGAGCATATCTCCAAAATTTGGTTTATCAGAGAACCAAAAGAGGACGGAAAGCTTCCTCTACTAAATTACTTGACAGGTTACAGGAAAACAAAAGCAATTAGACGAGTCGTCCTACAATCCGACATCGCAAAAAAAGAAAAACTGCCACCACTATAACCCAATCAACATGATCGCAAGTTGTTTACTAAAACGCAAAACAACCCATGCGACGAAAGGAAATAACAAGGGTGTGTCTTTGTCAAGAAAAACAACGATGACGATTACATTCGACGAAACACTCACCGACTTCTAACGACCTACCGATCATTAGGAACGACAATATGTAGAAATGTCTCAAATGTAGAATTGTCTCAAACTCCTTTTATGCGTTTGTACTTTTCAAAGAACAAATATTCAACAGTCAGATAAGCTTACTAGATATCTGCCATTTACAAACTAAGCAATTGGTACACCTGTGGTCTAAGGATAAACACAAGCTGCGATGATAACAGTTTTCTGACTGAGAAGTCGTGTTCAAAAGCATATTACAAATATCTTTTGAAAGGAAAACTCCAATCGCGGAGGTAAACGAAAAGAGAAAAACACTAAGCCAGATATCCATATTTTATCATTATGCGATTTTGCGGGAATTTTTATGATATCGCGAAATTAAAGTCCTGCAAAAAAAAAATAAAATTCGCGAAAATTAACGACACAAATTTGCACTTCATTTCATATCCTTACGTTTAATTTTGACATGAATGTAAATCTACAATTCAAATACATTGAACTTTGGTAAAAAAAAAATCGGCCATGTCGTTAATTTGGTTGTTAACCACTTAAATTCCATGCAAACGATACTGTAAAATAAAAACCTTTTCACTTTTCAAAAGCGTTTCAGATGTTCTGGTACCCCAGAAGTACAGTTAATACTGCATATAAAACAATATTTTAGTGGGGCAAAATAAGCCATCTGGCCAGTACCTGAGACCGATGTCTAGAATTGTTCCTATTGTTAAATAAAACGCTGTAGTGCAAAAAAAAATTTATTTGCGAATTAAATTCCCTTAACTGGAAACTGTAAGTTTCCTTCAAAATCGCCAAAATAAAATCTTTAGACGCGTGCCAATTCTTATATTTTGCGAAACTAACTGTCTTCGAAAAAAAAGGGGCCGTAGGAAACGTTTTTTTCAGGACCTTAAACTGAACCTGCAGTTGCGTCTATGTAAAATGTCAGTGTAAGCCAATTGCATCCTTTACAATACTTTAAAAAATAATAAGGATTCAAAATTCTACCAAGGCAAATGTCACGACTTGCTTTGACGTGATTTTGATTTATAGCGCCTATTGACCGCAAACTTCCCTTGCGCGTAGTGTGTTTCATTTTATGTTCCTAATGCAGGGAATTGATGCTTAAAAGATATATGCATTGTCGTCTTGCTTTTCGTCATAATTCGTTTACCGTCGGCCGGTATTAATTAATAATAATATGTGAAAAAGTCGCAGATGGACTGTCTGATAAGCAAAGTTTCATTGTGGGTGAAAACAAAACAAAATCCTACAAAAAAGCCTTTGAACTGGAAAAAGAGCTTGTGTGAAGGTATTTAAGAAGACCTTATCAACGCCACAAACTTAAGGAACATAAGCGACGATAGGCTCAAAAAAATTTGCTACCCACCAAACTCCCCCGCTCCACCTTCAAGCGATCAACCACCTTGGTCGGTTTTCACTTTTCTTTTCTTATCATTTCTTTTTTCGCTTTGATTTTTTGTTTGTTTGTTTTCTGTTTTTTTACCCAGCCAACCGGTATCCTTTCACATACGGGAAAGCGGCGGGAAAAAATGGGCTCTAGGAAAACGAGAAGATATAACACCTCTCAATTTCCCTTTTCTTATTTTTTTAATTGTCGGTGTTTTCTTAGATAGGTTCCAGCGGAAGGATTTAGTTTTCTTTTCCCGTTAGTACATGCGTGGGCGTGAGTCTAGTGAACTTCTAGACTTCCTGCTTACATTTCTGACTTTTTATTCATCTGTCTCGCGAGGTTATTATTTTACTCAGATGAGACTCGTATACCTCAAATTAAAAGTAAAAAAGAAAACACAACGCACCAGGCTAAGAAAATTATCGCTAATATGGTTGCCAGATTGTTTCCATCAAAAACATACTCAATTTCACCTCTCGAGACATTAGAATCATTTTGAAGTAATTGACAGGCAAAAACCTTTTAACGTAGCCCCTAAAACTGATATTCAATAACCCTGAGTGAAGAGTTCTAAAACTGCACCAACTGGGGCGCCGATTTTAACCTTAGTTCATCTATTATTTTGTTTTGTTTTGTTTTGTTCTGTTTTTGTTCTTTTTTTTTTTGTAATGAAATGGGAGACGACTACGTGGGATTTGATAAAGGGTAATTTACAGACTGAGCAACGTAAGAGTCCATAACCTTGAAATTTGACCTCTTCCCCCACAAATGGCTTGGAAAGTGAAGTTGTGCGGAAGACGATTTGATTTTCCTGAGTAAAAAGCAGAAATGAGTCGGCAAAATGGTCGGTGAAGGTTGTGAACAACCAAACTAGTCTCATGACATTTTTTATCATTCTGTGGCGCAGAAACCAATCGGGAATAGGACAAACGTGATGTACGCGTCAATGATCGTTATTTCTAGACAAGTTAAAGTCAAACTTGAAATATTTTGTAGTTTGAAACTGTTCTTGATGGCAACTAATCCAGATTACAAGTGGTTAAGCAATTACCACGCCTGATCTTTCTTGCTATCACGCACAATAGCGGAGGAAGAGATCCTTCGGTCGTCAACACCCCCGCCCTCTTTGAATGAATCGAGGCAGCTGTATTAGACTAGAGTTCACGATAGGTGGGATAAAACCTTGAAATAACACACATTTTCTAAGTTTTTGTAACGGTTTAATGTTTATTTTTAAGGAGGTCGCCGCTGAACCGTTCATGTCAGGAAGTATTTTGGAACGTATTTTTGTAGACATAGCATTGCCGTGAACTTTTATGCTAATATGCGAACGAGTAAAAATAGGTTTCAGTTAATTACGAAATAAATGACCAGGTTTTTTGGGCAGCTGAATGACTACATGAACACAGTACTTCTACATGTGATTATTAGAACGATCTGCCTTCTTTCGTTTTCTTCATACCGTTAACCAAACCGATTTTATAAATTGGGTTTGCTTTGACGAACGGAATTAAGATCGTCGTAATTTCTCTCGGGAGCGACCTGCCGTGAGGTGGGCAAATTGGCCATGTTAGGGGTTGAGTGAAATCGCTACTTAATTCAGAGGAAAAGAGGCATTAAGGGCATTAAGTTAACATATGCGAGTTAATCAAATAGCACAAAATAAGTTGCACGTACGTACGCATTCAAGCATAATTACATGACAAAGCGTGGTTAAGTGTTTTTTCCAAAAGCTGCCATTAACTGCGGTAAAATACTCCATAAATAATTGTGGCGACACTTTACAAAGATCTATTTCCCAGCAGATGGTGCTCTTCTTGTCAAGAACTGACATAAATTAATCCTGCAGCTATAAAACAAACGGTTGTCTGATAACAATTCATTCAGCAGATCGAGGCGAGCGAAGTAATTAAAGATAAAGAAGTTCCGTTCTTGACAAAACACGGTAATCGGTAAGTAACCAGCTATTTTAGAAATTGGTACCAAGTGATGTCGTTCTTCAACCTGATGTAAGCGAAAGCAAGCCGATCTGGTGCCTGTTTAGTTTATTTTAACCAGTCGTGGAGTATCTAATGTAGACTCTATTGTTCTGGCCGCTGTTCTGGCCATTTGTTTTATCCAATGCTTGATGATCATTCGTGGCTCGGACTTGATATCAGACTTTGGAAAAGGAGAAAAAATTCTTTTTAATTTGGGAGCTTGAAATCGGGATGAAAGTAAAGCTGGTATTTTTGGCACTTGCGCTGGCATTTGCTTTGTTTTGTTATTTTCCGCGTTTTCAAACTCGCCAAGGTAATTATAATAATTTATTTTATTTCAGCGTGAATGCGCCTGAGGTTTTATCTTTTGCTTTCACTTGTTATTTAATGCTTTGTTTGTTATGCCTTTTATTTTTGAATTAAATCAAACGTGGAGGCGAGTTTTAGGTTTTTTAACATACCTGTATAATCTACTCTTATCCAATGTTACATCATCTGCTTAGCGCGGAAAATGGACGTCAGTTTTTGTAGAGAGTTTAAGGACCTGCTTGGCGATTCAAATGAAAATGTCCATAAAATGTGTTTCTCTGAGGGGTTTAAGATATTGTTAATTTGGCTCCCTTTGAATTGGTCGCCGCTAAAGGAGGAGCGGGCATCATCGGCCAACAATAAGCTTATCATTTCGTATTTAAACATGTGAATTGTGGCGAAACTAAAAAGATAATCACTCAAACTGTGCTTCCAACCTGATCACCTGACCATGATCTGAACGCCGATAATCGGTGATCAGTCGATCAATTGATATCAACTGGTGTCTGTGGATAAAGTCTCCTCGAGTAAATTGATGGATTTCTATCGATTGTAATCGGCTGCTGGTGAATTTCGCCTTATCCAACTCGAACGTCCTTGAATGTGGGACAAAAATAAGAACACTTTCAGACACAATTCGTACGTCTATTAATTTCGGGGGAGTACGAAGATACTGATAAAAGATACTGAGCAGCAGATACTGATAAAAACTCTAACTAGTTATAGTTCTCACTAGAGCTGCCCCCGCCCTACAGTACCATTTTCTATTGTTTTTTTTTTTGAGTTGGGCTTGTTGTTTACAGTTGTGTAATTTTTCTGTTATGTTGTTACGGAATTGCGGCTTAGTACTTTGGTTTTAGTAATTTTGGATCTCAAAATACTACAAGTGTACAAAATGTAGTTTTTGGAAGTGCTTGGGATGTTTTTTTTGCTGTGTGGTTTAACTTAGGATTTGTTTGTTCTTCACGATCAAGAAGAAGCAGAATGTAGGGACTTGGGTGAGTTTTGAAATTGGAATGTTATAGGTGGCAGACTTGCCTCTGAAAAATCCAGAAATTGCCGAGTCTTTCGGCTTTGTGCAATAAGCTTGATTTGCGGCTGACAAATCGGAGTTAACCGAGTCTTTCGGTCAAAATGCTAAACTTACACCGTCTTCTGAGCATCGGTGAAATTATTTCTGTATTAACTTCTGTATAACACAAATGAAACTCTATAACTCTGAGAATAATCCAACATCAAAGCAAACGAGTTAGAAGCTCAACTTTTTCATGTATTTGATATCTGGTTATACTTTAATTATGCTGCAAGTTCTTTGCTTTAAGTTCTCACGTTAGCTGACTGAGCTGCGGACCCTCCGCCGCCTTCGATCGAGACTTCACACAACTGTTTCTCTTTTGACGGATTTTGGTCACCTTTTAAACTCAAAATTACCTTTAATTGTTAGAAAGATGCTATGCACACTTACCGTTGGACTTGGAAACGCTTCTCGACGCTTTTCAGGGACGCTTAACTCGAAATCTCGACAAGGACAAAGCTTGTATCAAAGACGCCGATCCCAATAGTACTTGCGCGCGTTTTTGCTGGCCGCCCATGACCATTTGCGGGAAAAACGTTGATACTTTGCGGCCGTGCAAGCGATCAAATCGAGATTTTTTCTGGTTATGATCTACCGAAAATACCTACATTCTCTCTTCTCCAGTCTTCCCCTATATTACGCGGGGAGTCCTAAGGTGCCTCCTCGGGTTTTTGGCCCTCTGGGGCCAAAAACCCTGCGGGGGCAATAAATTGTCATGCATAATCTCAAAATAAACACCGACATGATCTTTCTACCAGGATGCATTGCGCCTCGAGTAGTGTGAACTGACGCTTTTACCAGACTGCATTTCGCTTGGATCTAAACGCAGTGGGCTTGTCAGATTCTATAGTGCGTAGAGATTCAAGTTCGCGGTTAAGATCCAAATCATGGCAGCTGCACCAAATTCTGCCTAGATTTTGATTTTGGATTTATCATATCCAACCTTCCATTATAATAAGCTTAGAAGAGAGACAACATTTACAGATTGAATACACGTACCCTCAAAGTTTACACGTATCATTTAAAAATACATGCGTGATTAAAAATGGGAGGATCACATGGTTTTCAGGGAGAACGGAGTGGGGATCAGTCGTCGCCAACAAATTAAAACGGGGCTTAATAATAAACGACGCGATTATAGCGGCGGGCGAAAAGGCATGAGATGGGAGATTTGGGTAGCGTCGTCGCGCCGTTCAATATTTCGCCCTGTTTTACTAAAGGCATGAGATGGGAGGTTTGGGTGGCGTCGTCGCGCCGTTCAATATTTTGCCCTGTTTTACTAAATGAAATCCTGGAACAAGCGAAGTGAAGCTCGAACAGTTATGCTAATCTGTGAAGTGTTGTTTTATGGAGGCGAGCGTGGCCTAGTGGTTAGGGCGCTGCACTTGTAAGCCGGAGGTCCCGGGTTCAAGTCCTCCTCCCTGCCACTATGTTGATTTGTCTTCGGTGGCCCCGAATTCAACTCCTGCACGCTTTGTAAATAGCCAACTGGTCTGCCTCCTACCAGTTGGGGTTTTTAACGAGTTTCTGTTCATTTACGATATTTGTTTCCTCATTTACAGTGTCCCCAATTAGCACAGCAGTGCTAAATACGCTGACACTTAAATAAAGTTATTATTTATTATTATTATTTCAGATCATGGCGAATTGTAAACTTGCAGTCTTTATTGCCGCGATTTTCATCATACATTTTGTGTCCTCCAAGTCATCTCAGTGTGTGACTGACTGTACCAGCGTATCAAAACAATGTCTGGACGACTGTGATGATCAACTGTGCCCTAATAATTGTACTGAGACAAGGGAAAACTGTTACAAAGAGTGTAACACACTTACACTCATACATTTGTCATCTCAGTGTAAGACTGACTGTACCAGCGTATCAAAACAATGTCTGGACGACTGTGATGATCAACTGTGCGCTAATAGTTGTACTGAGACAAGGGAAAACTGTTACAAAGAGTGTAACACACTTACACTCATACATTTTGTGTCCTCCCAGTCATCTCAGTGTGTGACTGACTGTACCAGCGTATCAAAACAATGTCTGGACGACTGTGATTATCAACTGTGCGCTAATAATTGTACTGAGACAAGGGAAAACTGTTACAAAGAGTGTAACACACTTACACTGGGTAAGATGCCAAATTTTAGTGTCATTTAAGTAAAATTAAACAACTATTAAACCCAAAGACAAATTTAAGCCATGTTTACTAAACTTAAACATGACTTAAAAATGTACCTTTGTTTAGGCGAGGTTTAAGCATTCTTAAATGCAAATTAAATCGACATTGAGATTTAAGCTATGTTTAAGTCATTTTAACCGTGCTTAAATCCTTTGAAGGATTTAGGGTTACTTTAAACCACCTTAAATCTAACGTTAAACCTTTTGGGGAGATTTAAGGTCTAGTTAAAGGAGCCTTAAATACAACATTAAATTTATCATAATATTTATGCCGTGTTTAAGGACCTTAAAAACACATCAAATCTTTTGGTGTACACCAAGTCTACTTTATTGACATAATCTCTCACAAGAACCAGAAACCATACGAGAGCAGCCTCCAGCAACCTTCAATGAATTAATCATAGATTAATATTAATATTATGTATTTAGTAAAGCCACAATATTTCACGCTACTGATTTTATTGCTTTTTCAATTCTTTGGGTAATGAAACTGTGTTTGTTGATTGTGAACAAGAGACTTGATTTCTTGTGTTGGAAACTGTTTCACTAAAGGAAGGTGGTTGCACAGGGAATTTGACTAACCTGAGCAAATAAGGTACATTTCTTCAAAACCATATAATTTTAGTATATACCAAACCAGTGGACAGTGTTTTTTGCATGCTCTGATTGGCTACTCAAACTCAGGATAGTACATGCATGTGCTATCCACTTCCCAGCTTAAGCTGAAGTGTGAAAAACTTTTTTTTGCAGTGTTCTGAGATATAAATTTATAATTCTTTTATCTCACTGGTTTGGTATATACTTCACAGCTCATTAAATATCCACCACCACTAAGGGGAATAATATTTATTGTTAAATATATTAAAAACAACAACGACATGTGAATGTAGATTGATGTTAATAACTGGCTGGTAAAATAATGGCACGGCGTGGAATAGGGCAAACTGCCATGAGTTTTACATTGTCAAGAGTTAAATAAGCTCCAGCAAAAAGACTGTGTATCCTATAAACAGGCAAAAAGTAGCTTGATGCTCTAGGTTCAAAGTTATTTGCGTCCCACACACAAAGGGTATTAAAACTTCCCAAGCATTGGTTTTGCTGAACAAGGAAACCGGGGTTTCTGAGCATGAAGTGAACAGCTCTGAACTGCAAACGTCACCAGACATCTCTAACTGAACGTTGAAAAGCGCGCGTTTGTATCGAGGACGCGGTATGTCTCGTCCCCAGAGTGAGGCCGAGATCCTTATGCGCATGACAAATACCTTAAGAACGCCAATCAAATGTCCAAAACTATAATCGCGGGATATTTGATCTTTCACTGTCGTTCGTTCACTCGGTCGAGTTTCGTTTCGTTGCGGGCACGTGTTTGGATTCTTCCTCGGGCTGCAAACGATCCAGTTCAAGAGAGACAGCTTGTTCTTATGGAAAGAATGAGTAGAAGGATTGATTCGATTCTCGAAGGGCAAAAGAAACTAGAAGATACGAATGCAGTCCTTCAGCAAGAAAATGCAAAGCTGAAGAACCAACTTGCGAGTCTGGAAGGGCAGGCAAAGAAGAAAGGCAACAAACGTTCTAAAAGCTCTCGCAGAGAATCAAATGTTGTGATTCCAAATGACTTAAAGGTAAATATTCTTTAATTACTTTAAGGATATAAATTTTTTCAACTTTAGTACCGTTAAGTTGTGTTTGAGAGTTTCAGTTGCGGTGTATCAGAAGCATAAAACGTGTCTTCAAAGACACCGCCATTCCGCCATCACGCGTGTTCTGTGTTAACTTAAAGCACAATATGTGTAGATGTTGGTTCTAGTGCTTATCACAAAGTTGGAACATCCTTGTGCTGAAATTCTTGTGCCTATTTTGCAAGCATTTAGCAAAAATACTGTTTACCCAGTTTAAAATTCCACTGTGTACTGTTTACCCAAAAACCTTGCTGACCCTGATTAAAGAAATAAACAAGTTTGTGGTTTGAATTGACTTTTGACATATGATGTTCTTCCATATTATCTTCCAGAAACGGTTTCGGTTCATCTACAAAAAGATGGTAGAAAAAAAAAGTGACACAAGGTTTCATCATTGATGAGGAGTATGTTATTTTTTTACCATACATAAGATGATGTGTTTAAATAGCAAGGCACTAAGAGAGATGGCATGCAAGATATTAGAATTAAAACTTTACCACCAAGAACTAAATCTCTCTCTGACCAGCTTCTTCTAAGAGACTGTTGGTTATCCGTTTTGAGGCCAGTGTTTAGAGTCTGGGGCCAGTGTAAAATATTCAAATTGGGAGTAGGAGGTGGTAAACTTTTAGAATCTGTTATTTCAACTATTATGTTGCTGATAGATTAATACATGCAAATTTTTGTTTTGAGAAATCTTTTCCCTCCAAGAACCAGAAATCCTAATGTCAGTTTGAAGGTGTAAAAAGCATGTAGCTTCTGCACTGTACCAGCAGTGATTAGAAAATTGTCCCTCTTGTATAACTGCTTTACTTGAATTATTATTTCCTTTTTTGGCTGAATGATAATAATAATATTATTATAACTGCCTCTGGCTATTGTTTAAAACAAAAATAACATTCTCATTTTTATTACAGTCCACAGTCAGAGAGAAACCAGAGTATTTTTGCAAAAGTGAAAGAAGTACTGAAAAAAGAGCATGGAGGAGAAAGCTGCCTATGGACTGACTTACAAATGGAAGGTATTACATTACAGGAATCAAGTTTTAATGTTGTGTGCAAGTTAGAACAAGAAGCATTTACCTTGTGCAAAATCAAACAAATTTTCTGAAATATGTTGGACAGAAAACTTAAAAACTGAGAGGGAAAACACAATATTACCAGCATTAATTCTTTTAATTAATATATATCCATAAGCTGATGTTACATATACATATAGACTTGTCATTGTATTGTAATTTTAGGATTTCATGCAGCGATAATAATTATTGTTTTTAACTCAACAGCTCAGTTTTATCGGTACTTCAAAACAACTAAAGAAAGAGAGCAGAGGATAAGAAAGGGGAAAAATGAAGAGCATAAAGAAAAGTGCAAAAGGAGCAGGCGTTTGCTAAATGTAAGGACTAGCTAAGTTTTGCTTTTGCCATGCTAAACCTATATTCAAGAATAAATTTTCAAGATAGTGTGGCTGAAGCATGGCTTCTGAATCAAACGTTTCAATTCAGTTTGACAACAAGTGTTGTTTAATACTGTGGCAAATTTGTGCATGGCATTGTACCACAATACAATGTGGGATTAATATACAGCAACAAAAAATGAAACAATGCCATGCACAAATTTGTCATACACTGTAAGTAGGACTGGTATGTTTACAACTGGTGTACAAATACACATTAATTAGGAAAGTCAGCCTTGCTGGTAGTTAACCAAATAATATGGGTAGAATACCAGAAACAAAGAAATCAAAAGAACATTTTGGCCAATCAGAGAAGGGGAAGGTATCATGAAAAGCAGTTGGGAACCAAACGAAAAGATTTGGAAAATGCTTACCTCTTTGATCCTTGAGAGTGACAAGCGTCGAATTTTTTCCTTCAATATCACTGAATCACTCATCTAGGTCACAAGCGTTATGGAAATGATCCCCGGCTCCAACAAAAGACGATCTTGATTGTTAAAAAATTCTCCTTGTCAGTAGTAGAGGAAATGTAAAGGGAAAAGTTTGGAGAATGTGAATACCAATCAGTGTTAGAGTGTAAAAGGTTAAGACGCGGTGATCAGGTTGCGTGTGGGTGATAGGTTGAAAATAGTGAAATTGCCGTTTTAATTTTGGAAACCCTTCGTCTGTGTAGGGCAAAGATGATTCAGCTGAAGTGGAAATGAGAGTTGGATCCCATTTGGACCTTGGCTCAGATGCGGCCATTGGACATCTCCCTGTGCGAGATAAACAAGAATTGAAGGCAGAATATAAAGAGGCATTGAAAAATGAATCAAAATTGCAAAGTGAAATCACTTGTCTGGACGAACGAATTACACAAGTAATGACGGACGATAATAATTCGAGGCCAATGCTTCTGCAAGAAAAGGAAACTCTCCTTGACGAAATTCGTCGCCTAAACTCTCTTGTCAAAAGCGAAGGAGAAAAAGTAAGTTGACCATGAAGGCTTCATAGAATATTGTCCACGTATCTTTTACACAGAAGTGTTTTGACAGAAATGTGCGAAGGCAGTCAAGCACTCCTACTTGCAATCCCATTGAGGTTTAGACCGTTTTCCTTACGATAAGTGTTTCAGGTTTTGTGAGCACTTTTCTTTGAGTTCATATTTGAGAGTGCTCACATTGATGTACTGCTTTTTATTTCAGAAAAAGCTGGAGGACGAGAAAGACAGACTGGCTGCTGACCTCAGCCACGCAAGAGAAGTCTCTAATCGAGCCACAGCTGATAGAATTCAACTTCAAGCAGAGAAATCTCTGTTAGTTCGACGGCTTGATGAGCAATCCAAGATAACGAACCTTCTGAACATGCGGCTTAAAAAGTGAGATTTGTGTTAGGTTTCTACTGTAGATAAATCACATTAAGTTTATGATTTCCACCTAGATCTAACACAGGTATGTTGAATATTGCGGTTTGTTTTGCAGTATCTCTGGAAGCACCCCATCTGTTTCTTCGTGTTCAAGCCGTGGCTCCCTCTCCTTGTCCGGAAGCAGAGGATCCTTATCTGCTTCCAGCCGAGGCTCCTTGAACTCGCTCAACTATCCCGATCTGAGTCATAGCGGTGACATGCCCAACCTCCGAGAGCTCCACCAACGTGTGACGGATTTACTTCAAGGAATTTCTACTTACCCGGCATGTCAACCGATCTACGAAGTACGGACAACAGGTGCAGCCACAAGTTACACGCCGACATCCGGGAGAGCAAATCACCCCAGCGCCAGCAACTCGTCGCAGGTCTCGCTATCGTCTCGTGACTCGATTTCGTCTACGCAATCGCCGCCGATTTCTCCGAGTACGAGCGATCTTTCTCCGACGAATTCGCCGGCCACCGTTCGTGTCATAGCCACGGAGGGAGAGAGTACATGTCTGGATGGAACAGAGCTCGACAGGAGCTGTTTACCCCAGGTTTGTTTTGTTCGTTCATTTTTCAAGCGGAGTCATCTGGTAGTATTCAGTTCATAAGTCCGCGGAGAAAACGCCCAACTTCATTCCAAGTGAATGTGTAAGTTGCAAAAATATCCTAACCTTTCCTTACTTTGCTAGCCCCTTTGACATAGGTGAAGCCACACTTTGACGCATGCAATTTTGCCCACTAAATAAACTTGGGAATGAAAACTTTTTTCTTAAATTCATCAGCAAAGAAAACTTTTGTACGACTATTTATAAGAAAAACTTGCCAAAGTAAATTTTCGCTCCCTTTTGGTGCTTACCTCGGCAGATTAAATTCAGTCAAATTTTGTTACAAACACGTTTTCCTTTGGCAAGAGTTCGGAACCTCGTATATCAGGTTATAGCCAAAGAGAATCGTAAATGCTCGCTGGTTATGATTTTTTTTTTCGGTCAACGTGACAATGGAAATAAACCCTTTTTAAGTCAAAACTTGGCGAGGAAAACTTTGTAGCGCACTAGTGCCCTAAGTATTTATCACTGACTTTCTTATCTTCTGTCATTTCAGGCCGACGGAATCCCAGTTCAGCAGCGACTTCGTCTGTTGACCGCAGACTCTAAGTCTAACGAATCGATTAACAATTTTCCTTTTACGCCTATGTCTCCAATCACGGAAGGCATTCCGTCGCTTCCGCTGAGACGATGCGAGGTCCATCTTCCACCAACTGGGACAAGGCCCGTAACTGCTGCGCCTTCGGACGAATCCGTGGCGGCTGATAGCGGAGTCTTTGACGCATCCCAAGAAAACCTGAAAGCTACCCAGAGAGGAGACTTCGACGAAGACAGTGTGGACACGGCGCAAATGAAACTAGGACTCTCATACGATGTTGATCGCGAAGCTCTGATCGTGTGTATCGATCAAGCAAAGGGTTTGAAGGCTCTTGGCAACACCACACAGAATAAAGAAGTGTTCGCAAAAGCCGTTTTGTTGCCGAGTTCGCTTAGTGAAAGCTGCGTTTTGGAAACGAAGCGTTGTGATTACCAAGACAATCCTGTGTTTGAGGAACAGTTTCATATTCCGGTTCCCGAGGTAAGAGGACAGATCTGACCGACTGATCACTGATTGATTAACTGGCTGCCTGATGATTTGAATGACCGCTTCTTGAGTGACTGACCCCTGACTGACTGACTGACTGACTACTGACTGACTAACTGACTGTTTCACTCACTGACTTTCTGACTGTCTTTCTGAATTTCTGATTGACTTTCTGACTTGCGGATTGACAGACTGTAGAAATCCCTGACTTATCGCTTGCCTGGCAGAATGACTCACTGACTTACTGACTCCGTAATTGATTAATTGAATAGCGAGTAACAAATTTCTCTCCCTGCTCTCTCTGTATTTCCTGGGTTTTTTATGTTATAGAGGTGTTCTCATTTCCTGCCCTAGCCTGTTGTATCCTGCATTTGTGATGGTAGAGTTGTGCTCTAGAAGGAAATTAATTCAACATATCACTGTTTTTTTTCCTTGAGCAGAGCAAACTGACAAGTAAGACTCTCCAGGTGAACCTCCTCGTTAGATCCAGCTTTCAAACGGAAGAGCTTCTGGTGAGTTTAACTTTCTTGGTCAAAAAATGCAAAAAAAAAACTCAGTATTTGTGCATAAAAATATATCAACGCTGTAAAATTTAACTCTCAGGATCTGATTTAGTTAGTAATTCTTCTTCCTTGCTGCTCGTCAGTTCCTTGTTAATTAGTTTTGAGGAATTGGTCTGACTGTGATACCATGGGAACATTCTCTCACTGAAAGGTTTTTCTAACAACTTCTTCTTATTGAATTTCAGGGTGGGACGCAGATCAGCCTTGCGGATTTCAATAGTCAAACTCCTGTCAAATTTCGATGGTATAACTTATTGAGTTTTGCGGTAAGTTGACACATAAGTCAAATGGTCGTCATGAGTTAGACTAATTAGTTGGTTTTATCACCTCAGTTGATAAAACAAATTTCTCTACTTTTAAAGAGGATGAATACGACAAAATAGCATCCAACACTAGCCACGCTCGTAGTCATAAGGGTAATACTGTAATTATTTGTCAACAGTTCTTCCAGTCGGCAGCTGCGAAGTATCAACATGGCAAGATAAATACCATGACGCCTGCAATTGGTTCGCTCTCGATGGACTGCGTTTGTGAGCCAAAGAGAGGCAACTTACGACCCAACTCATGGGTGAGTATAGACGAATAATTCTGAATGATTTTGTGTGCATAGACGAAGTCCAGACAAAAACTGAAAAAGTTGGTTAATCTGATTAATTAACCATTAATTAACCTGAGTGAATTGTGGCTTTGTGGAGAATATTTTTTTGAAAATATTTCCGTGCAGAAGCAAGTCGTTAATATACTACTTACGATGCGGAATTTAGAGATGAAACACTTTTTCAGAGATAGCCAGATCTCTTTTGATCATTTTTACGGCTTGATGTCAAGGCCTTAGTCGTAAAACCATCTGTAGAGCCAATCAGGCAAAAACTGCAGAAAATAATTTGTACATCCTATTTTTCAGTGCGAAGGCTCAACATTAAGCCTGGAGTCAGTGGTTGGATTCGAGCGTATCCCTTGTAGATCAGTGAGTCAAGAAGTACTTAACGAGGGTATGGAAAGTCTACCCGTTCGAAAGCGCACCGCTGGAAGGCCGGTAGAAAGAGCGCAGTCTCAAGGTGATAGTGTCATCAGTGGAGGCTCTCTACAGGACAGAGACAGTGACTTCGATAGATCACCTGTAGCTCGGCCCAGACCCAACATGCTGAAGTCGAAGTATTCGAGAAAGTTTTCTGATCCTCAACCGCTGTCGTTCCAAGGCCACGTAAGTTCAAATATTGTGGTTATTGTTAAAATCAAACATGTTACACAAGACGAGTCTGGAGCTGCACTGTGGTTAAACTAAACCTAGGCCTTTACAGCGGCTAGTTGAAACTGCGAACTGCTGAGCTTACTTGGCGTGGGCTATTCGTCTATAAAACTCACGAAAACAAAGAATGCCAACATGCCAGCGCAGGCAAGTCGTGTCACCCATTTACCAGAGCTGAAGGCTGCGTAAAAAAAGAACGCCATTTAAGACGGGAAAGCTTGCGTGATGGTCAAAGAAAACAGCGCATAGTTGTTGTACAGTGCATTTGAATAGGAGGCGATTGCGATTGTCTTTGCATCTAACTGGTCTTTGGTTCCTTCTTCTAATACTCAATTTAAAACCGACATTATATTACTTTTTTTTAGGGAGAATTCGATGAGCTTTACATGATGCCTTTGAGTCGGCTGGTTGGTGACATAACTCTTAATCGCAGTAACTCGGACTGTACCACGCGGAAAACGGAGGCCAGCCCATTTGTGAGAATGTCTGTGGAAAGGACCAGCATGAGAAGGAAAAAGGTGATTATAAGTTAATATCAACGAAAGCTAACGAAAGGATATAATAAGTGGTGATTAAGGTGGTGAAAGGCGCAAGGCGTGGTGCATCTACTAGTATTGGTGCTGAACTTGATAGGCTCTGCAACAAGCTTGTGGCTATAGCAGACTTACACCTTGCTTAACTAAGCCCTCAAGGGGGTTGCCATTTGCCGTGAGTTATAACTTAGAATTTTTTTTCCACCAGCAGCGCCCAATGTCATGGCAAGGAATACGACAGTATCAACAGTTAAATCATCTTGATGCTCGGGCGGCTGTGGACCTTGAATTCCAGCTAGAAGCCTCTAAAGCCAAACAGGTTGGTGTATTTCAAATTCGTTTTTAAAACTTTCTGATTACATGCATGACAAGCACTTTTTACTCGTAGATATGCGAAGCATAGGAACGAGTTATCTAGGGACTCGATTTGCAAATTTCGCAGCGGTTGCACGACCTTAGGAGTGTGAGGAGATTATTGTGTCTCACATCGGAGAGACTAACGTGGCTTAATTTCGTGTGTTTAGCTGCAGGTAAACGATGATATTCGAAGGTTGTCGCAGCTGAAGAAACGAATCGAGGAGGCAATTGACGGAGGATGCACCGAAATTCCAAAATCAATGGAGGAGAGCGAAGAATTTCAGGCTCTCCTCAGAGATGTAGAGGTGAGTCGATAGAATCACCTAGTTTTTACACAGACTGACTCACATTTATTCCTTTGAAAACGTTTACCTTGGAAAAACCGTAAACAAAAGCACAAAAAACGAGTTCTATTACACAGCGTGACTCCACAGAATTTCGATCCACCGTCTTCACTTTGTAAACCACGATGTATTTTGAACAGACTTAAACAAATTGTTAAGAGCGCGCCACTTGGAAATTCTCATCGTTTGGTGTCACCGAAATCATTAGGTAACTTTTCAATTTCACACTCGGACGATAGTCGCGTCAAGCAGGATCTGAAACACCAAAACACTCGTTTTGACCTTGTCTCCGTTGTTTGCAGGCCTTCAGAAGCCTCACCATGCCTGGACATCGAGGTAGAAGTCCTTACTCGAGAAGAAGCCACAAGGCCTTTAGGTAAGAGGTTTTCTTGGTACGACGCGAGTGCAGTACGTTTTAGCCAATCAGAATCAAGCTCAAATCTCTGGGGTTTCTTATCCAACTCGTTTTCAAAACTGCACAAAGAACTTTAAGGTCTTTGAAAATTTGTCTCAAGACTATTGTTCAACAAGAAAGAATATCTTAAAATTTTCATGTTCAGAGGGAAAACATAGTTTAGTTTGTAGTGGCCTTGAGATCTGGGGTATGGGACCTTGAAATCCTCAGAAATGTCACTCTGTCAAGCTCTGGTGTTTACCTTTACCACTGGGTTCAAACTGTGATTGTTACTCATTAGTTTGTTGTTGTTGATTTTTTTTTTTGTAGAGACAGATTCAGCCCTTTGCATAATAAGCAAGCTAAGTCGCCCGGGAATTCAAACGCTAATGACACTCATTGGGTGTAAAGCGCTCATTGCAATGAGCAAAGAAGAAACATTCAAGCTTCAGAAATATTGAATTTATCTTCACTGGAGTTATTTGAATGAAATTGACGTGCAGCAAACGACAGGAGAACCAAATGAAAGTGGTACCTTCCAAAGAATTCGACAAAAGTACGCAAAGGCGAACAAAAACAAGAATAAAACAGCTCTGGAACACATCTTGGCACACATCGACGACCATTTCAGCTGGTGATTAGTTGCAAATCTTCTAGGTAGTTCTTTTTGTTAGTATTAAAACTAACGATTTTTGTATAAACTGACCAAGAACTTTCAAAAAGTAGCTTAAATTATACCTGTTGCTGTGAAAGAGGAAAACTCTCTAATAGAAGAAACCTTAATCTTTTAGCCCCTAAGAGTGACTAGCATCTAATTTCTCCTTACCATATCATCCCTGAATCAAACATGAAAGTTATGAGAACAGAGAAGATGATCACCAACAAAAGCAGCTCTTGACTATTACACAAATTCTCCTTGTCAGCACCTTAGGAAATTTATAAAGAACAGTGAGGAGAATATGCATACTGATGTCAGGGGGTAAAGGGTTAGGTTAAAGTTCGTATTTTTATAACTTTGCTACCTCCAGTTGCAACGCGCGTTTTCTATCAATTTGTAATATAATATTCAAACGTCTTTTTTTAACTTGACCGCAGAGTTAGCTTTGTACTATATGTTTGTAATATTGCGTCAGCCGAAAGCCTTTTTCTGGTTAAGCTCTGGCCTCATTGTCAAAACGAGTCTTGCTACCTATGTCTATTAGCTCTTTTTCGAATGAACGACCCTGCTGTGGCCTCGCCCTGATGATGAGGCTGAGAATAACTCCGTCAAGGGCTAAACCCTTTCGATTCCATTGGCCTAAATACTTAATTTTCGGGGAAAAAAAGGGGGAATATTTTCGAATGTCAAACTGGTAGGATCTTTTACCTTTTTCTTGGTAAGAGCTGTGCTGAGGCGGTGAAGGTTCCATGTCGCTGATGCAGAATGTCGTGGTTAAAAAGTTTTAAGTCAAAATCACTGACAATATATCTTTTCACAGAGAAGCTCTCAATATTATGCAACCCAAAACTAAGACATATTAACAAAATAACTAAAGGAAACTAAAAAATAATTAATGTGACGCCATAAAATCATATACAGATAGACCCCGACCCGGTAATTTCTTGAAAAAAATAATTGTATACCAAAATTTGTTCATACATGGGCTGTATATACTTATTTATTACCTTCATACACTTATATATTCCATTTTTGAAGAATAATATTTTAATATATAAGGCATTATATTCTGTGGAGTACCCTCATAGTTAAATGACCAGCTTAGGTCGTGTTGTTTGGTATATAAAATCGTTCGTTTCTCTAGAAAACGACATAGGTTAATAAAGGAGAAAACAATATTTTACGTACGATCGTTCACTGTTTTGTTATTCTAACACCATTCTTTCGATCACCTGGAGTGAAGGCTGTAATTAAGTTAAATGGCCCACCCAGCTGGAGCTAATCGCAATTTCTTTGCGTGAAGCGACGAGGAGTAACACTTCCTCTCCCCCCCCCCCTCCCCCCCTCTTTTTTAGGACATAATGCTGAGCGTAAGACGATGACAGAATTGTGTTCCCCACGAAAATTAGTGACCCAGATCTTGGGATTCCGCGCTCCAGTGCTCTATCATTGAACTTAAAGAACTCTGTCATTAGGCTATAGCTAGTTTCGTATGTGATATGTGCTGCTTTCTGCGCTATTTAGAGGGATATAAAGTGGGCACATCAACAAAACATGCCACGGTTATCATGGAGACTAACTTTGAAATCTTGGAACCTTGGAACCTTGGAACCAACAGCCATAATCAGAATAGCAGTAAGTTCTCAAAGCATTTACTTAGAAAAGTGGCCTGGACCACCAGCAAGGGGAGTGCTGACTCAGAAGGTTTTTTCGCAACAGAGTGTTCAGTAAAGGATATATTAGTGTGACTGTTTATCATTTTGAGTCCGATCGTCCGCATGGAGAAGTCCTGGAAACGACTTTTGTCGGTTACAGCTGGGCGCGGACAGTTTAAGCGTAATTGTCATTATTTTCAATTCAGAAGTCGGTTGTCAGTCTGGTGGCTCAAACTTCTGGTTCATTAAACTTCGCAGTATCTCTGACAAAAAAGAAAATTGTGCACGTAAAGGTAAGTGTTCCTTTAAAGTATTTGTAATGTTTATCGATGTGCTTAAGGAAGTAAAGATTAGGCAAAGGAAAGGAAATGGCATAACGTCTTCTGCAGATTGTCCGATAGCTTTCGTAAAGCCGAAGTGGTGGACTTGAACCAAGTGTCATCGAGGAACGCGCAATTACATCTTGCCGACAAACGATACCGCTATGTTTAAGTTTCGTTCACGCTACATTTACCGCCATATCCAAAGACAAAATACATGCATTTAACGACCTCTTAATCGAACATAGTAGAGTAAACATTATATACGGAAGGTTACAGGAAAACAAAAGCAATTAGACGAGTCGTCCTACAATCCGACATCGCAAAAAAAGAAAAACTGCCACCACTATGACCCAATCAACATGATCGCAAGTTGTTTACTAAAACGCAAAACAACCCATGCGACAGAAGGAAATAACAAGGATGTGTCTTTGTCAAGAAAAACAACGATGACGATTACATTCGACGAAACACTCACCGACTTCTAACGACCTACCGATCATTAGGAACGACAATATGTAGAAATGTCTCAAATGTAGAATTGTCTCAAACTCCTTTTATGCGTTTGTACTTTTCAAAGAACAAATATTCAACAGTCAGATAAGCTTACTAGATATCTACCATTTACAAACTGAGCAATTGGTACACCTGTGGTCTAAGGATAAACACAAGCTGCGATGATAATAGTTTTCTGACTGAGAAGTCGTGTTCAAAAGCATATTACAAATATCTTTTGAAAGGAAAACTCCAATCGCGGTGGTAATCGAAAAGAGAAAAACACTAAGCCAGATATTCATATTTTATCATTATTCGATTTTGCGGGAATTTTTATGATATCGCGAAATTAAAGTCCTGCAAAAAAAGAATAAAATTCGCGAAACTTAACGACACAAATTTGCACTTCATTTCATATCCTTACGTTTAATTTTGACATGAACTTAAATCTACAATTCAAATACATTGAACTTTGGTAAAAAAAAATCGGCCATGTCGTTAATTTGGTTGTTAACCACTTAAATTCCATGCAAACGATACTGTAAAATTAAAATCTTTTCACTTTTCAAAAGCGTTTCAGTTTTTCTGATACCCCAGAAGTACAGTTAATACTGCATATAAAACAATATTTTAGTGGGGCAAAATAAGTCATCTGGCCAGTACCTGAGACCGATATCTAGAATTGTTCCCATTGTTAAATTAAACGCTGTAGTAAAAAAAAAATTATTTGCGAATTAAGTTCCCTTAACTGGAAACTGTAAGTTTCCTTCAAAATCGCCAAAATAAAATCTTTAGACGCGTGCCAATTCTTACATTTTGCGAAACTAACTGTCTTCGGAAAAAAAGGGGCCATAGGAAATGTTTTTTTCAGGACCTTAAACTGAACCTGCAGTTGCGTCTATGTAAAATGTCAGTGTAAGCCAATTGCATCCTTTATAATACTTTAAAAAATAATAAGGATTCAAAATTCTACCTAGGCAAATGTCACGACTTGCTTTGACGTGATTTTGATTTATAGCGCCTATTGACCGCAAATTTCCCTTGCGCGTAGTGTGTTTCATTTTATGTTCCTAATGCAGGGAATTGATGCTTAAAAGATATATGCATTGTCGTCTTGCTTTTCGTCATAATTCGTTTACCGTCGGCCGGTATTAATTAATAATAATATGTGAAAAAGTCGCAGATGGACTGTCTGATAAGCAAAGTTTCATTGTGGGCGAAAACAAAACAAAATCCTACAAAAAAGCCTTTGAACTGGAAAAAGAGCTTGTGTGAAGGTATTTAAGAAGACCTTATCAACGCCACAAACTTAAGGAACATAAGCGACGATAGGCTTAAAAAAAATTGCTTCCCACCAAACTCCCCCGCTCCACCTTCAAGCTATCAACCACCTTGGTCGGTTTTCACTTTTCTTTTCTTATCATTTCTTTTTTCGCTTTGATTTTTTGTTTGTTTGTTTCTGTTTTTTTACCCAGCCAACCGGTTTCCTTTCACATACGGGAAAGCGGCGGGAAAAAAATGGGCTCTAGGAAAACGAGAAGATATAACACCTCTCAATTTCCCTTTTCTTATTTTTTTAATTGTCGGTGTTTTCTTAGATAGGTTCCAGCGGAAGGATATAGTTTTCTTTTCCCGTTAGTACATGCGTGGGCGTGAGTCTAGTGAACTTGTAGACTTCCTGCTTACATTTCTGACTTTATTCATCTGTCTCGCGAGGTTATTATTTTACTCAGATGAGACTCGTATACCTCAAATTAAAAGTAAAAAAGAAAACACAATGCACCAGGCTAAGAAAATTATCGCTAATATGGTTGCCAGATTGTTTCCATCAAAAACATACTCAATTTCACCTCTCGAGACATTAGAATCATTTTGAAGTAATTGACAGGCAAAAACCTTTTAACGTAGCCCCTAAAACTGATATTCAATAACCCTGAGTGAAGAGTTCTAAAACTGCACCAACTGGGGCGCCGATTTTAACCTTAGTTCATTCTATTATTTTGTTTTGTTTTGTTTTGTTCTGTTTTTGTTCTTTTTTTTTTTGTAATGAAATGGGAGACGACTACGTGGGATTTGATAAAGGGTAATTTACAGACTGAGCAACGTAAGAGTCCATAACCTTGAAATTTGACCTCTTCCCCCACAAATGGCTTGGAAAGTGAAGTTGTGCGGAAGACGATTTGATTTTCCTGAGTAAAAAGCAGAAATGAGTCGGCAAAATGGTCGGTGAAGGTTGTGAACAACCAAACTAGTCTCATGACATTTTTTATCATTCTGTGGCGCAGAAACCAATCGGGAATAGGACAAACGTGATGTACGCGTCAATGATCGTTATTTCTAGACAAGTTAAAGTCAAACTTGAAATATTTTGTAGTTTGAAACTGTTCTTAATGCCAACTAATCCAGATTACAAGTGGTTAAGCAATTACCACGCCTGATCTTTCTTGCTGTCACGCACAATAGCGGAGGAAGAGATCCTTCGGTCGTCAACACCCCCGCCCTCTTTGAATGAATCGAGGCAGCTGTATTAGACTAGAGTTCACGATAGGTGGGATAAAACCTTGAAATAACACACATTTTCTAAGTTTTTGTAACGGTTTAATGTTTATTTTTAAGGAGGTCGCCGCTGAACCGTTCATGTCAGGAAGTATTTTGGAACGTATTTTTGTAGACATAGCATTGCCGTGAACTTTTATGCTAATATGCGAACGAGTAAAAATAGGTTTCAGTTAATTACGAAATAAAAGACCAGGTTTTTTGGGCAGCTGAATGACTAAATGAACACAGTACTTCTACATGTGATTACTAGAACGATCTGCCTTCTTTCGTTTTCTTCATACATTTAACCAAACCGATTTTATAAATTGGGTTTGCTTTGACGAACGGAATTAAGATCGTTGTAATTTCTCTCGGGAGCGACCTGCCGTGAGGTGGGCAAATTGGCCATGTTAGGGGTTGAGTGAAATTGCTACTTAATTCAGAGGAAAAGAGGCATTAAGGACATTAAGTTAACATATGCGAGTTAATCAAATAGCACAAAATAAATTGCACATACGTACGCATTCAAGCATAATTACATGACAAAGCGTGGTTAAGTGTTTTTTCCAAAAGCTGCCATTAACTGCGGTAAAATACTCCATAAATAATTGTGGCGACACTTTACAAAGATCTATTTCCCAGCAGATGGTGCTCTTCTTGTCAAGAACTGACATAAATTAATCCTGCAGCTATAAAACAAACGGTTGTCTGATAACAATTCATTCAGCAGATCGAGGCGAGCGAAGTAATTAAAGATAAAGAAGTTCCGTTCTTGACAAAACACGGTAATCGGTAAGTAACCAGCTATTTTAGAAATTAGTACCAAGTGATGTCGTTCTTCAACCTGATGTAAGCGAAAGCAAGCCGATCTGGTGCCTGTTTAGTTTATTTTAACCAGTCGTGGAGTATCTAATGTAGACTCTATTGTTCTGGCCGCTGTTCTGGCCATTTGTTTTATCCAATGCTTGATGATAATTCGTAGCTCGGACTTGATATCAGACTTTGGAAAAGGAGAAAAAATTCTTTTTAATTTGGGAGCTTGAAATCGGGATGAAAGTAAAGCTGGTATTTTTGGCACTTGCGCTGGCATTTGCTTTGTTTTGTTATTTTCCGCGTTTTCAAACTCGCCAAGGTAATTATGATAATTTATTTTATTTCTGCGTGAATGCGCCTGAGGTTTTATCTTTTGCTTTCACTTGTTATTTAATGCTTTGTTTGTTATGCCTTTTACCTTTGAATTAAATCAAACGTGGAGGCGAGTTTTAGGTTTTTTAACATACCTGTATAATCTACTCTTATCCAATGTTACATCATCTGCTTAGCGCGGAAAATGGACGTCAGTTTTTGTGAAGAGTTTAAGGACCTGCTTGGCGATTCAAATGAAAATGTCCATAAAATGTGTTTCTCTGAGGGGTTTAAGATATTGCTAATTTGGCTTCCTTTGAATTGGTCGCCGCTAAAGGAGGAGCGGACATCATCGGCCAACAATAAGCTTATCATTTCGTATTCAAACATGTGAATTGTGGCGAAACTAAAAAGATAATCACTCAAACTGTGCATCCAACCTGATCACCTGACCATGATCTGAACGCCGATAATCGGTGATCAGTCGATCAATTGATATCAACTGGTGTCTGTGGATAAAGTCTCCTCGAGTAAATTGATGGATTTCTATCGATTGTAATCGGCTGCTGGTGAATTTCGCCTTATCCAACTCGAACGTCCTTGAATGTGGGACAAAAATAAGAACACTTTCAGACACGATTCGTACGTCTATTAATTTCGGGGGAGTACGAAGATACTGATAAAAGATACTGAGCAGCAGATACTGATAAAAACTCTAATAAATTGTCATGCATAATCTCAAAATAAACACCGACATGATCTTTCTACCAGGATGCATTGCGCCTCGAGTAGAGTGAACTGACGCTTTTACCAGAATGCATTTCGCTTGGATCTAAACGCAGTGGACTTGTCAGATTTTATAGTGCGTAGAGATTCAAGTTCGCGGTTAAGATCCAAATCATGGCAGCTGCACCAAATTCTGCCTAGATTTTGATTTTGGATTTATCATATCCAACCTTCCATTATAATAATCTTAGAAGAGAGACAAAATTTACAGATTGAATACACGTACCCTCAAAGTTTACACGTATCATTTAAAAATACATGCGTGATTAAAAATGGGAGGATCACATGGTTTTCAGGGAGAACGGAGTGGGGATCAGTCGTCGCCAACAAATTAAAACGGGGCTTAATAATAAACGGCGCGATTATAGCGGCGGGCGAAAAGGCATGAGATGGGAGGTTTGGGTGGCGTCGTCGCGCCGTTCAATATTTCGCCCTGTTTTACTAAATGAAAGCCTGGAACAAGTGAAGTGAAGCTCGAACAGTTATGCTAATCTGTTAAGTGTTATTTCAGATCATGGCGAATTGTAAACTTGCAGTCTTTATTGCCGCGATTTTCATCGTACATTTTGTGTCCTCCAAGTCATCTCAGTGTGTGACTGACTGTACCAGCGTATCAAGACAATGTCTGGACGACTGTGATGATCAACTGTGCGCTAATAATTGTACTGAGACAAGGGAAAACTGTTACAAAGAGTGTAACACACTTAGAAGAGAATTTTTCTCTCGTTTTTTCGACGATCGTTTCAACCCTGAAGATGATGTTAAAGACAACGACGAGGGATTCAAGAAGGACTTTGTAAAGTAATTTCATCTAAATACACGGAATCTCGAAGTACTCTGGACGTTAAAAGAAGTGGCTAGGGTATATTGTAAATTGTTAAAGAATATTCATCCACAAGTGAAAAATAAATTGTGACACTCTGGTAAATAAGGAATTCGACGAGGAAGCTTAAGTTTTAGATGGTTGACTGTAAGAAAGTTGGCAGTCCATAACATATTTAGAGTAAAGTGATGCGTGCAAAATACTAGGCCATGTAATATCGAAAGCAATTGTTAATATTCAATGTCAAAAAATGCGATTGTTTAACTGTCGAATGAAATAAAAAAAACACTTAAACAATTTCCTCCGAGATTACTGTGTATCAATAAACAGTTTCCATTATTATTTGTCTCTCACTGCATGATTTATTCATTTTCAACGGAGTTCCATCCACTCAGCCCTAATTGTGTTGCGTTCTTTAGCGACGCTCGAAAAGGTTTTTCGTTGTTGCAGTGTTTGTGAAACGATGGGATATTACAAAGAAGGATATTTAATGGGGTCGGCAAACTATATGTCTCCTTGCAACTCTATTGTTGGGCTATACTTTGAGGGTACTTGTGACGTCATATCAGTTACCATGGCAATGCACAAGGTCCACAAAAACGTCCACTAAATTTTAGTTTTTGTAAATTATCTGAAAAACTAATTCGGTGACCTACCATTTTTATTTCTTTGTTGGAAAGTTCCCTAAATTCTTTAAATTTTCAGACAGTATGGAAAAAATTTATTCAGAAGAATTAAATATATTTAAAGAAAATGCGATTTATGGCTTACAGAAAATTATACTAGATAATTTTTCCCGAAACTTTTATATTTGAAGTGCCATGGTGAATGGTGCGTGCATGCAAAAAATTAAGATAGGTCACCGAACAAAATTTCGAGCTAGAAACAAATGTATTTCGCAGATTTTATTTCCGGTTCGCGCAATTTCAAGCAACATTTAACTTCCGGTGTGCTGATTTTGATTCATTCAGCTGACGCGTGCATCTTAGTTGTGGTGCGTGTAGATTGCGCGCGCGCGTGCATCTAAAAACCCTTTCCAGCCTCCTTAATTTTAAAGGCAAATTTTCAAAGCCTTCCTAAGGGTGTAAGGGATCGGTGCCCCCCCGTGATGAATGAGACTGTCCCTGATAGATCATGTCTTGCCGTCCCTACATAGAGCATCATAGGAGTAAACCAAATTTAACTGTCGCTTCCCAAGTTTAAATCGTTTAAATCGTTGTTGGAGAAATGCTTCGAAGAGGCTGTAAAGAGCGCGAAAATAAGCCATCGGATATCATAGATTAATGGATGAGTAATGATTCATCAAACTTTTTATACCGAAAATGAGAGTCCTGTGCACCAGTTCTTTTATATGTACACGTTGCTCCCGGTTTTTTCGGTAGAAATCTCTTGATTACTTTTACGTCTATGAACAACTGGCCAATTCATAAATAAAGAAGCTATGGAAGAGAAAAGAAAAGGGAACAGAAGGATCGCAATCCTGGCAGATCCTAATATAAGGCTGTAAACGAACGATATGAAAACTTTTCCAACTGATATATTTGATTACGGCCACGACACTTTCTTGAAAAGAGGAACAGTTCTTAATAATTGTAACAATTCAAAAGACAAAACCGAGTTTACAGAGTTGAAGTAGGTTCAAGATATAATGTCCTGACCTGTCAACAGCATTCACTTCCTGGTTGAAAGCTTCGGTCTAGGTCGCACAGAACGCTCTGTTTCGTCGTTTGATGTTAAAGCGTCTCTCTTTCGTAATCAAAAACAGCCTCTGTTTTTGTTTTGAATGACTTTCTAGCTAAGCTTAGCGACTCCTTAAAACATCTGTTCTTCCGTTCAATTGTTCGTTTTCCAGAGAAGAGCTCACTATACAACGTTTGTGACGTTAATCCTCTCTCACTCTCCATGAAGGTCTTGACTTCTTTTGTACCTAACAAATTTTTCGACCTGTTTTTTTTCTCCCAAGTTACAATGCTGTTTATATGATCTCTGCTTTTTTCCTCACGCCCTTCCCTTCTGTAGAAATCTATGCATTTTGATGCACCATCGCCAATATTTCTGCCTTTTTGCTCGATCCTCCTTGCGTCACTCGTTACCATTCCTCCTTGATGACGTCGTGATCTGCCACGACATTTGCCGCGAAAAAAGTGAGGTGCAAATCCTGAAAACACGTTGTACTTAGTCGTCCTCTGAACAAGAGTAATGCAAAGGCACGTATACGGATTACGCACCACCCTCTAAGACGAGCTAAGCAAGCGAAATCGGGCACACCCTTCGAGCTTAAAGTTTGTCGGTGAATAAATAAAGTCACGAGAAGGAAATAAAACAAACACCGATAGGAAACTCCATAGATTATCAATCAGAAATATCTGATTCGATTTCAAAAGGGGCTTTCAATTCTGCAATCCTCAAAAAATGACGGCTTGAGGTCATTTGCGGCAATTTGTAGTCTACAGAATAGGTTAGGTAGTTTTTTATGTTCTTATGATGTAGTGGTTGCGTGCATTCAGATTGCAAGTGAAATGATTCCTTTCTTGGGGTCTTAAGAGAGGCTCGGAACATTTCGTGATATTTACGGGCTCAGTTGTAATTTTTGCACGAAAGTTAACGGTGATTTGAAGATAATCTATGTACCTCGAGCTCGTTAATTACCCTTTATTTCCGAAATTTTCATATGGTCTTTTAAGAACAAAATTTGGCCGCAGATCATGCACGTTTTCAATCCTGGGCCTTTATCTTACATACGAAACAAATATACCTGACTATTTAATTGTTTCATTTGTTTCATGACTAAATTTTGTTTGTTGTCTCACTGCCAAGGGAATCTTTCGATCAACGATGATAAGATAAAAGGGGTCAGCGCCAGACTGATCGGGGATTCAACAATCTCATCCTTTAATTAAAAACTTGGATCAAAGCAGAATTCATACAAACTTGCTATCTGAAACTTTGTTGACGTGCGAATGTAATGTAAACATCGAAAGACATTTATCGAGGAAGACTTCCTCTTATTTTTTCTGTCTCATTTATTTTATGCAAATCAAAGGTAAAATGGCTGATTTGTGGTTTTTAATCTGAAGAACATCGCCGATTGGGTTTAATGCCCTTCTAGTTGCTATTTGTTAACAATCACTTATTGTAATGTTACATTTGTGGCGATTCATGAAAAGTTCATTTAGGACATAACTTGAGATTGTCGAAAAAGTCAATAACCGCCAGACAAAGAAGAGTGACTATTTTCTCTCGTTTGTGATAAGCTAGATCGCCAAATGTTACTGAACAACGGAGTAAACAAAAAGGACATTGAAAGTGTCAAGGCTGTTAAAATTCTATTAGCAGGTGTACTGTATGAGCAGAATTTACACAGTGCTATAAAGTTACATCGCAAGATATGTTAAATTTTCGAAAAATTCAACAGCAACATCATTTGTGATTTAACAAGGTTAAATTCCTTTTTTAGGCTTAGCCAACACTGTCGAAACCCTCTTTCGAATAATTCAACAGCAAAACCAGTGATTTCACAAGGTTAAATTCCTTTTTTAGGCTAAGCCAAAATTGTCGAAACCTTCTGAAAAAAAATGGCTGCGGAAGAGGACACTAGAGGCACAGTGGCGGTTGTCATTCACACTGTTATTTTAGTTCATGCAACGATCTTTTCACTCACCGGAAACATGTTCATTATTTACGCGTTGTACAGAAACAGGAGACTGCGTACTATTACGAATTTTTATGTGGTATCGCTCGCATTGGCCGACATGATGATGGCTATATTAAGCTTTCCTTTCCAAGCGACCGCTTCAGGACTGCGAAAATGGTTTTTCGGACACCACTTCTGTCAACTAACCGGTTTTGTCGTACAATATTGGGTTCAAGTGTCACTCTCCATTCTGACTTTAGCCTCGCTAAATCGATACTTCTGCGTCGTGAAACCAAATAAATACTCGTTGTTATTCACTCACAGGAAAACTGTAACTTCATTACTTGGGGTCTGGATTATCCTCTGTATTGAATTACTGATTTTCGTTTTTACCGCACCAATAAAATTTCGATGGATCCCTGACAGTTTATATTGCCGAACAACTTTTGACAGTGAAAGTTCAGAGAGGATTTCTTTCGTCTTCTTTGCTTGTTTTTCCGCTGTTTTAATGTCCGTGGTCGTCTTTTGTTATTACAGCATTTATCGAGTTGTCAAACAACACAACAACGTAGTTGTCCCATCCTTGCAGAGAGCGAACAACCATGGAAGAATTAATGCGCAAGACGTGAAATCCTCTCGGGCAATCTTTGCTGCCGTACTTGGATTTTCGATCGCCTGGTGTCCTTTTATTTTCATGTCGATGCTGGAGTTTGGTTTTCAGGTATCAATTCCTTCCTCAGCAAAGTCAGTTTACCCTTTATTTTCATCCCTCTCTGCCTGGATTAATCCAGTAATTTATGGTATCATGAACCGTGCCATGCGAAACGAGTTTCGGAACATACTATTTTGTAGAAAGGATTGATACAAACTTATCTTTTTTTTAATGATGGCTGTCATCAATTCATTGCCGAGTTAAAGTGACTGGGTTCTAAATTATTTTTTGACCTTATTCCTGAGATGATGTGTTATTTTTGGACCCGAAGAATCTGAGTTGACAACTGAGTTGATAATGTAAATAGGCCACCTTAAAGAGTTTCGAAGCTGACGTTTCGAGCGAATGAGGTTAATCTAAAAGTATCCCGCAATCTTATGCCAAGAAGTTTGGTATGATTGACTTCCCATGCGCCGCCCATTTAGACTTCCTATCTGGCTCTCAAGCAACACGCGAGGTAGATTTAACACTATACTTCAGAGAACAGGAACCTTAGCTTACACATAGCTTAAGTTTGAAATGGGGCTGTGAACAACGCAAAAGACACGAGAAGCGGTTCAGTGAACAGATCAAGTGGTCAGACTGTCTACCATCCTAGATCGGAGAAACCTAAAAGATTCTCAGTACAGGACTGAAACACCAAAGAATGTTAGGAAATGATGATTTACCGATTCCCGCACAAAGCATCATTTAGTAACGAGCCACGCTATCGATTGGAACTCTGCTCGTCGCAGTTTTGCGTGCAAAACCAACTACTTCCACCGATTGGCTTTGGAAAGCTGGCTTAATATATTACCAGCGAACAGACTCCTCTCGACAAATTTCGACACTTCTGGCAACTTACTGATATTTTATTTATAATATTCATGGCAAAATTACGCGCGTCTCAATGTCTGAAATCAAATGCATTTTTCATGTAACACGAGTGCAAATTTTAACATGAGTGCAAATTACAAATAGCGCGCGTGCCCGCCAAAATTTAGTCCGTCCTGATTTTCTGTGATGCGTTTTTCATGTAAATTATTAAATAGTAACAACATGATTTCTCGTGAAATTTGGTGCAAATAAGCTCTTGTAAATTTTTCAAAGACCACAAATTACGCTCGCCCAACTGGATCGTTCTATTTTTGTTAAAATCAAATTGCACTCGAAATCATACAGTTACCTATACTAATCATATACATGAAAAAAATTACGCGCGTTTGATTGGCTCAAAACGAGTTCATTCTCATGTAACACGAGTGCAAGGTTGTAACACATGTGCAAAATTACAAATAGCGTGCGATGTTAAAATTTACGTCTTTCTTGACTCTGTACATTAGTAAGAAGTAACAACAGAGAAAAGAATTGAATAAGTGATAGATTTTAGGTTACGGTTACAGCTTTATTCCAAGAACTGGCCGCCGAAGAAACGTACCGCTTTCAGTTGGGTGAAGAAATTGAAGATCCTGCAAGTTAAGAAATAAACTTTTGACAAAGGCGTGATGATGGATAACACTGAAACATGAGTATGTGTTGGTTCAACCTTTATTATCACTCGGTATTACATATCATTTTCTTGCATTTGCATCTTTATTATGCCAGGGAGGTATCCCCCCTCCCCTCCCCCCCTGTTGCCGCATTACTTTCTTCTCTTCTTCTTGTTGACATAAGGATAGTATTTCTGGTATTTCCCACTCCACCCTTTGTGGAATCGTCCATCCCCATTTCCGCCGTTGGTGGTAAATCGAACCCAAAGGTAGTGATTTGATTCGTCGTAAAAAGAACCCGACGGAAGGGCATGCCCTCCCCATCCGTTCGTCAACGTCTTTTCGGCAAACCTGTTTAATAAAAAAACAAATTGAGAGTTATAGTTCCTTCGTAGCTTGCTTGAGATTACATGGTTTTTGAGAGCGCTACAAAAAAATTCATTGGAATTCAAGAAACAAAACATACTATTCAGCGTTCTCCAAGAGGAAGATTCAGTTATTTAAGCACATCAGAAAATCACAAACGTGAAAAGTAAGAGGTAATGTGATATGTGAGATGATTATTGAAATGAATATCTAAAGTAAATGCTTCCATTTTTTCCTTCGTTTTACATTTTATAAACTATTCGTTATTTGTGTTTCTTTTTCCTCTTGTTGTATTGTACTGTTTGTAATTAGATTTTTATAGACTGGCCTGCTAAGACTAACATTGGCTACCCGTGGGCCATAAAAAGTTGCAAATGACTCCAAAGGAAAAGTATATTAGATATTGTTGTTATTGTCGTTGTACTGATCTGGCATTACTCTATTTATTTATTCAGACAAGTTTTCATTACAGCACAAAGTGCAAGGTACTAAGCGAATATATCGGTAGGTAATTTAGTGTTAACAACTGGGTTGAAAACGTAAATTAGCCACCGTAAAGGGTAAAAAAGCTGACGTTTCGAGCGTTAGCCCTTCGTCAGAGCGATTAGGGTAACTGAGGTATGAGGTATGGTAACTACAACTCACCTCCCGCTGGAGATAGACACTAGATCATAGTTACTTTCCGTTTCGAATTCAGTGAAGATAAACTCAGGATATTCCACGGCGCGATAAAGCAGCCACATACAATCAAGATTGTCGGCGTAACCGCCAGGGAAGCCTGGGGACAAGATGGTGCCACTTCCCTCCTCATATGTGCCTCCGCAATTTGTGTCTAGTGCAATAAGGGAATTAAGTAAGAGAAGAACGCATCGTCTGATGACAATATTCCCTTGAAGCAAGCTAAAATTAAGTCAGCTCCTTATCAATCGTTCACAGCACATTAAGGAAGGTCTCAAAGGGGTCAACCTTTAGCCATCTGGCGTAAAAGATTGACCAATTTTTTGCCGACGTTTTAACCGTTAGCTTTTGGTGAAAACTAGATTGTCGGAGTTGCAAGCAGACGCAGAATAATCAACAAGTCACAATGCAAGTTCTCAGGCCAACCGATCGCCTACGCCTCCAGCAATTCAATTTTCGCAGATTCACAATCGGCATCTGCACTCGCCTTCCGATTCCGTTGGTTTAATTTTCACCGCATCGAATCTCTATCCGCCTCTTATTACTCCTGCGACTCCGGTCACGATGTAAGTTAAATTCAGCTTCAAATGCATAAACCATAAGATAAATAAGAGGAAGTAGGGAGTTAGCATCTAAATAAACTGTTGTGCTACGTCAATTGGTTTTATCACCTGTGTTGATAACGTAAACTGACTGCCGTAGGGGATTTCTAAAGTCGACGTTTCGAGCGTTAGCCCCTCGTGAAAGCGATCAGAATAAGAATAGTTAATCGGCTAATTAAAGTTAACTGAACATTGTGTACTTACCGACTTGCTTGTAGTTGAAACTAAATCCTTTCCTATTGGTGGCTCCATCACTGATGAATCGAACTCGTAAGACATTTCCAGATGAGGTGAACGGCGGTGGTTTGTAAGTGGTTCCGTCAAATGCGATAATCGGACTATCATAGCGACTTGTATCGTAGATCATCAACAAATCTTTCCCAGTCTCTGTCTTAAATTCAGTGAAGTCAAGTCTAATTTTCTTGTTCACCGGAACTTGAATCTGCCATGTGCAGTATTCGTTGTCGTTGTAATTTCCAGGATAGTTTGTCGATGTGACAGTCCCGCTTGGTCCGGTTAAAAATGTGCCGCAGCTCGTTGCTATGAGCAGATTACGGAGATGGTCAATAAATGGTTCTCTTTCTATCTAATAAAGGTCAGGTGGCAGATTCAGAGGGGGTGGGTAGTTTGGGGGCTTACAGTTTTTTTGTTACTTGAGCAACAAATATCTTTTAAGCGAAAGGATTGACTGTTACCTCTCACGCATGTTAAAACCCTGTTTCACCTCTTCTTGCCCTGACTGGTCTCTCTCTTACCATCCAAGAGACTGTAAGGCTAAGTCTGGTTCTATTACGCGCGTGCCCAACCCAAGAATATTCCAAAAAGAATGTCGTATCACACACAGAATAAGGAACATCAATGATCTACTTACATTGGCATGTGGGTTGGGATTTGGACCACTGTCCATTCGCTTGGCAAGTCCTAGTGAGGTCTCCAACAAGTTTGTACTTAGGGTCACATTCAAGAATTACAACGCTCTGATAGGTAAATGTGTCTCCGTACCTGACGCCATTGGCCGGCGCGCCAGGATCACCGCAGCTAACGACTGCAAATAAAACAAATATTTGTTTTTTTAGATATGTACATACCCCGGCTGGATACATCTGTAGATATAGACACCCCCCCCCCCCTACTGTTAATTCTTTTTTCTCATCTCTCTCTTCTATAAGAACCACCCTAAATTTAACGAGGGGCTGTAAGGAGAGATACAAGAAGCTAACTGATTAATACGTTCATCATCTCGTATGACAATCGCGTCTTAATGTCCCAAAATCCCTTTCACGCAGTTTCGCGGGACCTACACGCAGACTCGCAGGAATTAAGAGAGTGTTTCCACGGCCTCAGCACGTTTGAGCACCAAGAAATAATTTGTGCTACAGTGTTAATCTTATTTCAAAGTTTGTCATTACCGCACACGCTCTATTTTGAACCAATGTTTTTTAAAAGCTGCTATTGGCGGGGAAAGGGTTGACTCAAGAAGCAAATGGAAACACGGGAGCGTAGCCGGGATTTTTTAAAGGGGGGTCACACCAGGTGTTCACCAGATTCTCGTGTCGACCTCCACGCTGTGTTTTACTCGATGTCACAAAGAAAGGCTCACAAAGGGAGAGGGTTGTCACGAGCACCCCAGGACCCCCTGGCCACACCCTTGAAACAAAACTTCCTATTCATAAGCTCTTGCAAAAAATGAATATAAAAAGGGTCAGTTCGTTTACTTGGGCATGTAGGCTGCGTTCCAGTCCATTTTCCATTTGTCTGACACGTCCGAGTTTGAGATCCCACCAAATTGTAACCGACATCACAGCTGAAACTGATGACAGACCCATACTTGTAATTGGTGGAATCCTTCTTTCCATTTGTAGGAGTACCAGGGTTACCACAGGATCGCTCTTTGAGTGATATCGACAAAAGATTTTAATGTAAAAAATGTGTTGTTAGTGTATTTATCAAGCCCAAGGAATACATCATTCATAAGAAAAATTAAACACGTTTTTAATGTCGTTTGTTAAACACTCTTTAAACACTTGTTTTAAACACTGTTTTTAAAACTTTTTTAAGTTTTTCGACTTCAAATTTAGCACATTGAGAGTACGAGCTAGTGACCACTTGAATCTTATGAAAAATTCAGTCTCATTCAGTCAAAAATTCAGTCCACTGTCTCTGACTTTCATTCAGTTAAACCCGGTTTATCTAAACATGTTTTGTTGGTGTGAAAGTGGAATAAGTTCTTTTAGTCAAACGATTCACCATCGGTCCACCATAATAGTCCATTTTACCGTTGTGTGCTTGGTTGCCAAGCCTTTGAACAGGAGTGAGGCTAAGGGTGACCTTGTTATGATACAAACCTTGCTGCTTTTCAAATGTAAATCTCTCTGTTATCATGCTAACTAGACACTGGTCTCTATCACAACAAGGTCACCTTCAGCCTCACTCCAAATCAAAGGATTGGCAGCTAAGTACACGTCTGTCAGTTGGCCTATTGGCCTTGTTATTACAACAGGAAGACCAAGGTAATTTGTGGATTCTTTTGTAGTACCCGTCATCACACAGAATTGTTGCTCATTCATTTTTTAAGTTGTTCACACAAAAATATGTCTTCAGCTGGACGGCATTATAGTTGGAATATGTGGTAATCTTTTCGAGGAGATTCCACGGAGGAAATCAGAAATGCTTTTTTCGGCACAAAACGAAACGTCCCGAGTAGGAAATCAATATTTTTTTTTGTTTGGTACTGAGAAAAAGTTGCCCATCGCAAACTTGTCATGAGAAATATTTTATTAAGTCAACTGTGCATACCTAAGCAAACAGGTTTTGTTCCACTCCATTGTCCGTCAGCCTGACATGTTTGGCTTTCATCTCCCTCCAAATGATGGTCTGCTTTGCAGGTGTATGTCACTTTGGCCTGGTACTTAGTGTCAGTTGCTAGATGACGGTATCCACCGTAAGGGTCGCCCGGGTCACCACAGTCTACCACTAGATTTGGAAGAGAGAGCAAAAGATAATTTGAATTACACCCTTTTATTATACTGTACCATAGAAATGATGCATGTAAATGCATATGCACTCGGTTCTTCTGCAAAAATAAAACTGGACGTACATCAAGCTGATAAAAGTAGGCTTTTTGAAAGTCCGCTTTCTGATTGGCCGACTACTCCCATTCAGCTCATAAAATATGATACGAAACTTGTCGCAAGAGTACACTGAGAATATTATCTAACAATCAGAATGTTCCACATCAATTTTTATTGGCGTTCGTGTTTTTCTTGTACTGTTCCATACAAATGTTATATGTAGATGTACTCGGTTCCTACGCAGAAGATTTTGGACATTTATCATGGTGATGGATTTACGGGTTACATATAACCGTGCGGAATTCGCAAAACAGCCAATTAAGCCCCACGCGCGTTTTCAATTAAAGAAAAAAAATACAAAATTAAAGTTCCACGTCTGAGGGCTGAGCACGACGGCGTGTGCAGGGCTGGAAAAAGCCGCACGGCCCAGAAGATGCGAGCAAAAAGGAACGAGAAAGAAAGAGAGTGGCAGTGGTCAGATGATAAAATGTATGTTGACTGACTGAGAGGAGCGGAAAGGAAAATTTTTGGTACTCGGTCAATACGTCATCACCTCGAGCCAAAAATTTTCCCGTCCGGCCCTCCTTTTCAGTCAATAGGTACTTATCATAGAGTCCTTACATTCGCAGACAGGATCTGTCTCTGACCATTTTCCTCCTCCTTTGCCATCTGCAATGCAAGTCCTGAATGCAGAGCTTGCTGGAACCATATTGTAGCCCTCGTTGCAAGTGATGCGAAGAGTAGCCCCCAGTTCATACCGATAACCTTGAACCGCGCCATTAGCAGGGACTGGTACTGGACCACAGAAAGCAGCTGTGATAGAGAGATTAGCGTAAGTAACCCTTCTTATTCAGTTGCGCAAATATTATATATATCAACTGAGTGCGGCATCCGTTTGATATAAATCATCGAGGAGTTTTAAGAAGTTAGTTCACAACGATTACTTAATGTAAAAAGACATGGAAGGAAAGATAAACGAGTGCATCTCGAAGAAGAAAACTAAAACAAGGCACACTGGACGGAAGCAAAAATTGCCGACGAATTTGTAATCGAAGTGAACTCAACATCTTTTTGGCAGAGTCTGCTGTGTACTCTAAAATTCTTTTCTTCCTTTCCTTTTTCAAGACATCTATTGCATGAAATCTATTTCTTACTTGCCCTAAGGCCAGGTTCTAAATCGAATTGGAATTTGGAATGTTGAATTCCGGAGAACCCGGAGAAAAATCCTTCGATGAAGGACGAAAATAGCCAGCAACAAACTCAGGCTACATGTGAAGCCAGGTCGGGGAATGGCACCCGGAGCACAGTGGTGGGAAGCGAGCACTCTGCTCACTGCACTCCTTTCCAAACTAAGAATTTTAACATTAGCTAAAAGAGCGCGAGTGCAACCTACCGATACATCTGGGTTGAGTTCCACTCCATGTTCCGTCTTGCTGACACGTCCTAACTGCATCACCCACCATAGCGTAGTTTGCTTTACACGAGAAGGTTGCCTTGGTATTAAGAATATTTTTTCCGCCTTCTTGCCCAGTTAAAGCAACTGGATTGGCGTTCTCTACCTCTCCGATTTCTGCACACTGGACACCTTTAGTGACAAAAGGAAATTCATTTGTTTTGGTATAACTCTTTCAGTCTTTGTGGGATTGAATAAAAAAATGTTTACAAGAAACTTGAATTAAGCATTATTGTTCAAGCCATGATGGTTTCCATGAAGCAAGTTGTGAGTGTGGCTACTCTCCCTGTACATGTGGGAGACGGACCCAAGGGGAAGTCCAGGGAATCCGGAACCAAACTCTCCCCCTTCCTCCATTAGACCTAGGGGCCACAATTCCTGCAGGGCCGTACTACAAGAAACTGCTTAATTTGAAGTATCTAAAATTATTTTCCTAGAAAGATGTCTCAGCTTATCTAGGCTTTGTTTTAGGAAAGATTCTGAATCACCCTCCGATAAATAAATCCTGGATCCTTTACTGCATGTATTTTTGCAGTCCTCTGTTAATGCCGTTCTATAGGTATTAAGAGTTATAATTAAGAGGCAATGTCATGCACGTGATTCTGGTCAGGTTGGCAATGTCATGCACGTGCTTTTGGTCAGGTTGGCAAAGTCATGCACGTGATTCTGATCAGGTTGGCAATGTAATGCACGTGGTTTTGGTCAGGTTGGCAATGTCATGCAGGTGCTTCTGGTCAGGTTGGCAATGTCGTGCACGTGCTTCTGGTCAAATTGAAATGTTGGGTTCTTGATCAGCGCATAATTAGTTATATATTTTTGGAAAAAAGTTTGGCATCAATTGTAACATTTTAAAACTTTGTCACCTTTCAATATTACAGTGTCTGATACACTTACGTGTGCAGGTAGGTATTTTACCCGACCATTGCCCATCTGCCTGGCAATAGTATTTTGAGCTTCCGTATGAGCCTCGGTAGCCATTATTGCAAGTGTACGTTGCGGTGCTTCCCAAAACAAGCCCCGAACTCAGTGCCACGTTTCCGTTGCCAGGGTTGCTTAAACTGGGACATGAAATTGCTGCAAAGATGACAAAACAACATGCAACATGATGATTATATGATTGGTAGATGGTGATCCGAACTGAAGGCTGAGTAAGATTAATGCAATCACATCATGATGGTGATTTTACTGCAACCGTTTCGAAAGTGAGCAAGCTTTTAATTTTAAAACGTGTGTTATCATCATATTAAATGTCATATTAAATGGGTCAGGTTCCAAGTGTTCCCAAACGGAATTTTTGCGTAAGAAAATGGACAACACGTTTCAAAGTGACAGTAATTGATTTTCTCGCTTTTTATAAAACTGTTCAATCACTTTTTAATCCTTCAACTTCTAAGGGTGACTAGCATCTAACTTCTCCTTACAGGATTACCCCTGAATCATAAATTGAGGCCATGAGAATAAAGGAAATGATCACCGACTAAAAAGGCTTGTGAATGTTAAATGAATTCTCACTGTTGGCACCATAAGAAATCTATAGAAAATATTGCTGATGTGAATGTGTGAATAATGTACTTGAAAAAAATTACTCCCGTCTGATTGGCTGAAAACGTGTGCATTCGCAAGTAATACGAGTACAAAGTTGTACCACAAGTGCAAATTACAAATAGCGCGCACGCTTTCAAAATTTCGTCTTTCTTGACTTTCTCGTTGCAATTTTGTTGTCTTTAAAAAATATACTCGAGCTTATTAACACAAAATTGCACTCACTCGAAATCATATTATTACCTTAACGGAGCGTTTACTCAAGCGTTTCACTGAAAGCTCGCATTACCGAATCATACCCGCATTCAGTTACCTTGACAGGTCTTTTTATCCCCGCCCAAAGTGTATCCCTGTCTGCAAACACAGGTGAAGGACTGGTATGTGTTGACGCAAGAATGTTCACAGCCACCATTGTTAGTAGCACACTCGTCGACATCTGAAAGTGAACAATGAGATGGCGTGAGGACCACGACTACTGTAATTGGTATCAGAGGTATTAATGGCGTCATGGTTATTGTTCTCTTTCTCTTGACTCATGAATGCTACTCATCATGATGATTTACTTACTTCTAAGTCATAGTTGCCAAGGTCATTTTCACTACTTAGGTCTTTTGATATCGAAAAAATATCGATAAATCAATTAAAATGTAAACTATTTTTATACTGCAAAAAAATCCAGGAAACAACGGCATTAAAGGTTGCGGACGCAGGATACAGGAGAGCAAGTGTGAGAGTAAAGTGTCTTGCCCTAATACCACAACACAATGAGCTGGACTAAACCCAAATCTGGATCTCTCGAACCGAAGTCCAGCGCGTTAGCCAATCGACTACCTCTTCCATCGTTAAAACAACAGAACAGTGAATTTTTCAAGGAATGCGAGGATTGACCACTGAAAGTCAACGTGCTTAGTTGCAATATTGATTAGAAAATTTATGGCCTTCTATCTTTCTCTCGTCTCTTAGTTAACTTGAATACAGTTAGTATGCAGAAAGAAGCATATCAGTTATCCTTTCGTCAAATTAATCATAGCATATATTTATAAAATCTTACCCTGACAGCTTCTTTTACCAGAATCCAGTGCGAGCCCGGTTGGACAGGAACATGAGAATGCACCAGCAGAGTTGTGACAAGAGTGGGAACAGCCTCCGTTCTCAGTTGAGCATTCGTTAATATCTGGAAAACGAACATAACGAGAACATAAAAAAATCACAAAATGAAAAGTTCTTAGCCCTGAATTGGTTCTGTCAGTTTCGTGTTTTTTAATGTTTACTTGTCAAACTCGCTCAGAAAAATTCATGCAATTCATCTTCATTGACAGTCTTGAGTAATCTCTCTAATGACAAGTCGAAGTAGCTGAGATCGAAGTAATAGTTGTTGCTGCTTTTTCTTTCCACGCCCAAGCAGCTGATGATTAGACTTGTAAATTTGAGAGCTCTGTGGTTTCTAAAACTCAAAGCTAAGTTGTGTCGTTGTTTGAATATCCGGTTAAAGAAAATATTAAAAAAATATATATATTTAAGGATGCGATAAATGTCATCTCTTATCCTACCAACGCAGTTGGTATTTCCTTGAAGCTCATATCCTTTATGACAATGGCAGACGTATCCACCGTTAGTGTTTGTGCAAAACTGGTTACAAGGATTATTGGCACACTCATCCGTATCTGAGAAGGAAGAAATTAAGTCAGTTACATCAATAAAATTTGAAATGATCAGGGAGAGATTTGTGAAAAGGTTATTATATTTTGCGACATTACATTTAGCGTGGCTTCTATCAGTACATGTTGTGTAACCACTAATCACATTGTCCAATAGAAGAAGTAGTTACATTTTTCGTTACCATTATATTTTGTGTCACTTTTTAAGTTTTGTGCTATTTCGAAGGTTATACATGGGTATTAAAAAGAAAAATTTTTTATCCAAGTCACAAAATGTGTTCATTCATTTGTGATATTTAACAGAGTGACTCTACGTTCCCCTTTTTACGAGAAGTGAGTGGGATCTCACACGTCCCTTGCGAACCGGTACAGAGAAGATGCAGGAGATGGGACCTACAGTTTAACGTCCTATCCATCCAAGAAGACTAGAATGCCGAACCATTTGCGGATAACAGACCAAAGGCAGCAAATTCTCCTAACTTATTTTATGACTCTGAGTAAAAGGTACCTAAAAAATGGCGGGAAAATGTCGAAACCGATCATGCTCAAAAAGCTGATGATACATACCCGGACATCTTGGGTGGGACCCAGTCCATCCTCCTCCCTGGCACGTTCTGGACGAAGATCCCCGCATGGTATAACCAGCGTTACAAGTAAATGTGATTGTGCTTCCTGCGTTGTAATTGGAACCAGACTTTGAGCCGTAAAGTGGTGCACCGATTGGTCTACAGTTGGTCGCTAAACAGAAATAAATTCAAGGTAAGCTCTCATTATTAAAATAAGTAACATCTTTACGACACTGGTGATTCCTTTGCTAGGCTGTCCCACGTGTCAACAACTCACAGTTTTATTCCATTGGTTATTTATTTGCTCTATTCTTCTTCATCTTTCATTCAATTGCGTGTCTATACGTGTAGGGAAGTCTGTCTTTTTTTTCTACCCTGATTGCATGTAAGCTTTGTTTTGTTGCCCATCTGAGTGAATCTATCTGTATGTCGTCTGTATGACTCTCGGTTTGTCTATGTGCCTCTTCGTTCCCTGAATTTTCGCTTTACCAATCATATATCTGCAGAACGGCTTCTTGTCTTGTTTGCCTTACTTTCTTTAGCTGCCTATGTGTTTCCTTTGTCCCTCCTCTATTTTATGATGCATGAGTATCTGTTAAGCTGGTCTCGTTTATTACGTCGATTATCCGTGGTTAACTCTATCGTCCTTTCCCCAGACTGTATATCAGCAGTTGCTCACCTGTATCGCAGTTCTTTCCGGTAAAGCCACCGGGGCACATACAGAGGTAGTCATTATATCTGTTATAACACGCTGCTCCATTCTTACAAGGTGAGTTGCTGCATTCATCCGTGTTATCTGCTGGTTTGGCGACAGCTTTGGGGAAAAAAATGTACAATTCTTGTCTTAAAGTTTTTTCTCTGATTCACAAGCGATCACGTTTATGATCCTGCAATGTTGTTCTAAAATGCCATACAAGCATCTTTTTTATAATTTTCTTCTTCCACTGAGCGTTTCTTCTACTTTGTAGCGAATCATTACTCTTGTAATGTTAAAGTATTCGCCTCGCTCGAGTAAATAATATATTTTTGTTTTTGATAGATTATACAATAATACTTATTATTATCGTTAAGATAATCATTATAAGCATCATCATTATTATGATCATTAACATTAGTATTAGTATTTTTATTCTTAGCATCATCCAAATATGACAGGTGACATGATAGACCATTTATTCCTGTAGTAAGTCGGTAGTGAACTATGAATAAAATTGGAGTGACCCCGAGTTATGACACAAAGTAAGCCTCCCCCCCCGTCCCACAAATATTTCATCAGATATGATATAAATCATAGAGGAATTCACATTGAATAGAAAGTGGAAAACCTGTACATAGAGAAATAACTATTCCACAACACAACAAGGTTATATTAAAGTTATATCTATGTTAAATCTAGCTGTTTGTTTCACGTTATTGGCAGAAGGTTGTTTTTTTCTAAAGTTAAGACGTGGGCTCCATATTCCCGTTGACACATTTGGTAAGAATGATGTAATGAACACCTCAGTAACGAAAAAAATTCAAATATTTGCACTTACGCAATGGACAACCATTCACATCAACTCTCATCGTTATATGGCCATACCATTCTTGGGGTCTGAATCGAAGATACATGGCTTGAAACAATCTGACTTCATTGCGGACCTCAGTATTGCGGTCACTGTTGCCATTAAGAGTCTGAAAGATTTCAATGTGTTCATATTTAAGAGGAAGAACAGATAATGCTCAATGTCTTAACTATTTCTTCCTAATTTTTCAATATGGTTTATTTATTTGTTTATATTTTTTCTTATATTTTTGCTGTTGTTGTTGTTGTTGTTTTGCCAAGTGTGTTTTGTTTATGTTTTTACTAAAAATTGACTTGATCTTTCCCTCCCAGTTTAGCACTGGTGGAAACTGCTCGCCTCCTCGGTTTTCTTTTTTCAAATTTTTTTTCTCTTCCTCCTCGTTTTCTAGTAATTTGTGGGTAACGGCTGGAAAACCTTCGTAGCTTGAATATTTTCAACCTACTTTTTTTCCTGCAATTGCTTAAAAAATTTCAGCTCGCTATCGAGGATTACTTTTTCATTTAATTTACATCCCTCTTGAATGACACGATTTTCAATCTTGTTTCAACTTTTGCAATCCCGTAGTTCTTGAGGTCCTCTTTGAAAGTCTCAACCAGACTGCCATGAATTTCTTTATAAAACACACGAAATGAATTGGTGTGTTATGATATTAACACCCATTGTTGTTATCACCCGTTTGATGGTCAATATATTGAAATCATAAGGAGAAACTGCGTAAGCACCACCTCTGTTAATTACTTCTCTATAAGGTGATGGCTTATACGGCTAACGGTTAATATCGTTCCATTGTTATCACTAGAACTTTGGTCAATTTTGGTCAATTTTTACGTCTTACGGCTGAATTTTTTGGCCGTTTTACGGCTATCGATTAGCCCCTTCATAATCGAATAAAGATTTGATTCCTTGTCGCCAAACGAGTCATTCTTACTTACATCAGGATAGTAAGTCCAAGATGCTCCGTCGCTGCTGTACTCAAGTCTATACTTCGTCACCCACTGGTCAGCGTCGCTTGCTCCCTGAGTTATCACCCCAGAAATCTGGAAGACCTCGCTAAACTTGATTTGGAGATACTGGTTAGCATTGTTGGTTGAAGCAGCCCAGCCTCCGTTTTCCTCTACCTGTCCTGCTGAATTTTGCTGAGTTTGTGCATTTAGGCGACCAAATTTCGCGGCGTGGGTTGCGGCATACTGCGATGATGCTGACATATCAGAGTCAGGGATGCGACTTTTAGCTCCTACACCAAGACTCTTAAGGCAATCTGCAAGAAGAAAGAAAGACTGTTAAGGCAGTCTACAAGGGGAAGGAAGATTTCTTAGGAAGTCTGCAAAAGGAAGAGACAAATATTAAGGACTAACAGCACTCTCTCCTTCCTTGAGGTGTTTCGTACGAAAGGTTGCCCCTGCAACATCATAGTAAAACTCAGTGATGTTATTAATACTGTTTGCCGTATTACTTCAGACTACGAGTTGATTAAATTACATTCATAACAAATGCTCTAGTTATCCCTAAAAGTATTCAGATACTAGCAATGATAAATTGTGAGTAAAGGATGCCCCAGTGAAAATAGTGTCTATATTCTGTTTGATGATACGATCAAAAAACTGAATGGTACAAAGTAATTTGGTTAAATCAAATGAGTTGACAATGTAAATTTGCCGCTATAAAGAGTTTCTAAAGCTAAAGTTTCGAGCGTTAGCCCTTCGTCAGAGTGAATTGAGGAATTACAGGTTGTGCGTGCCTTTGTTATATGCAGAAAATGGAGCTACGCTATTGGTGGGGACATGGCAACAAGAAAAACAGAAATATATTAGTTGAGTGAAAAGCGTTCGTTAAAACTCTGGGGATAAAGGGCCGATTTGAAAGATAATTTTCATTTTCCTTTAGAAACTTACCCCCTTTACTCATGAATGGTAAAAAAGACTGCTACCTGATAAAGCCCACAGCATAACACAAAAAGCTACCCAGCAACACTATTGGTGACACTAACAGAAAGCCTCAAAATACACACCACTATTGAATCATAAAGAATATATAATAGCTGCTAGTGATGTGCACTTACTTAGCTCAAAGAATCGATAATTTGATGCACTCGCCAGTCCAGTGTTATAAGACGACTTGCTGCTCATGGCACATCGGTTGGTTGAGTTGTCAAACTCAAAGGATCGACAGATGAACGAAGCTTCCGACCGACAAGACGAAGCGCAGGCTTCCGGGGAGGTGTTCTGCACCACTTTATCGTCGCTTCCAGATATATATGAGTTGTACGTCAGGAAGAATTGTCTCTGAGCAGCGTTGACTGAAAGAGATTGAGAAGACAATTTCTCAGTAAGCCGTTTAGCAATGAATCATTTTTCATAAGACTTGCATAAAATCACAGCCTGCTCGTTTTCAACTCATGAACAACGCATGGTAAGTACGACTACCCTCGAGCCCCCTGCCTACGTCGTCAGAGATTATCCCAGTTTTCGTAACACGAAGCAACAATGAAAGTTATTATTTCCTCAATTTGCAGCTACTCATTCATACTCCTGGTTGGAGTGAGGCATTGTGGGAGTCAAGCTCCTTGCCCCCACTTGAGAATACAACACAGTGATCTAATCAGGGCTTGAACCTAAACTTCCTGACTAGGATTTCACTGCGCGAACCATTGGGTCAGTGAAAGTATGTAACTGAATAATCTTAAGCCTCTCAAGCCACAGTCGTCATTGGGCTGACTAAGGTTTGACACAAGCAAATTTTTGCACTCGTTAAACTGTCCTCGACGGCATCATAGGTTTTTCTAAACTATAGTCGTGGACCACAGATATTGAAAGAAAGGATATAGGCCAACATAATACTCACAGTCACAAGCGTATGACTTGTCAGTCACATGATACTCTCCATCTAGCTGTTCTCTGAAGTCACCCCAAGATGCAACATTTCCTTTGACATGATCACAACTGTATGCCAGATTATAAATGTCTGTAGCGGACAGGACGTTGTCAAATACGTGCATCTGACTTACATCGCCGATGAAGTTTTCTTCGGTGTTAAAGCCGCCCCCAAGTTCATCTTGTTCTTGACCAAGAATCAAGACGCCTCCGCCCTTTATTATTTCACCTTGCTGAAAGGCTTCAGTAGAGCTCTTCACTTTAACACCGTCTTTGTATGAGTGCCACGTGCCTCCAGAGCTTTCCCATGTGACTGCTACATGATGCCACTGTCCGTCAATTGCCTTCACGCCCGTGAAAACAGTTTTGTTATTAACAAATAGATTAAACCCAGCGTAGTCTTGTAGGGTAAGTGCATTGTCCTGTAAGACGTTGTTCACTGTTGTGGCATAGGAAAGTACTGTACCCGGGTTTGTGTCTTTGGTACGCATCCAAAATGAGATGGTTAGAGCGCTAATGTCTGAAACTTGCTTTTTGAGCCGAGAATAGGACTTGGCTTGTCGCACTTGAAAAGACAAGTCGTAGTCGGTGGAGAGCACTGTGGAAACAAAACAACAGGATTAGTTACAATGGAGCGCTTTTCGATTGAGTGTCGTAAAACGCAAGACCAAAGTAGGGTAAGTAGTCACATCGGCGAAAAAAAAATCCTCTATATGTAAGGGCAAATGTGAAATAAAAATAAAAACAATCTAACTTCCAAAAGCGCGGGAAACGCAGGCGATTAAGTCGTGATTAGTTGTAGTTTTGTATCTGATTGGTTGAGAAAGTGGTGTATGTATGTATGTATAATGTATAATCTTTATTTAAGCACGAAACAATTCATCAGCAATTACATTAACTAAAACTATTTAAAAATTAAAACACTAACTAATATTTAAAAGCTGTTTTCCGTGAATGCCGTGCGTTATAGAGTGGCATTGATCTTGCGTTTAAATAACCCCAGAGACTCTGTGTTCCTTATATCACATGGAAGACTATTCCATAATGTGGCTCCACTATAGCTAAAGCTTTTTCGATAATAGTTAGTGCGAGGTAGAGGAACATTGAGTTTATTTTCAGAGTCCCTGAGGTCATAAGCAGAGTTACGCCATTTAAACTTAGAATTAAGATATTCAGGAGCTAGCCCGTGCAGACATTTGAAAACCATGGTAACTCTATGAATTTCCTGCTGGCTTGTCAGATTTTTCCAACTTAAAAATTCAAGTAGCTTAGTTGCATCGGCATCATAGCTGGAAAATGTCAAAACACGGGCTGCTCTAATCTGTAATTTCTGCAGCTTATCTCGTAGCGTTATCCCACAGATACCCCAGACAATGTCACAGTAATCAAAGTGAGGTTTTACTAAAGCTTGGTAAAGCAGATGTAAGGTCGATGCTGGGATCAGATGCCTGACTCGCTTTAGGCACCCGATACCAGAGGCAATCTTTTTTGTTAATTTTTCGATGTGACTATGCCAATCGAGCCTATCGTCTATAATCACACCAAGCGATTTTGTAGAAGTAACCTGGCTCACCTGAGTGCTGTTCATTCTAATTGTTGGTGAAGCTGTGAGAGTACCCAGTCTCTGCCTTGACCCTATTAGCATGAATTCGGTTTTTGTCATATTCAGTGTGAGTTTATTCGCTTGTAGCCAGTTGAAAACGTTTGTTAAGTCCTCATTCAGACAAAGCTGTATACTCTCAAGATCACCGCCCGCATATGTAAGGTGTGTGTCGTCAGCATACATCCTCGGCTCACAATTTGATAAACAATTTGGAAGATCGTTGATATATAATAAAAACAATAGTGGACCGAGGATGGTCCCCTGGGGGACGCCGCAAGTTAATGAGCAGCTGCTGGACAGCGACCCGTTCACAGAACATTTCTGTGTGCGGTTTTCCAAGTATGACTGAAACCATTTGAAAGATTTGCCATGTATGCCATAATAGTTTAATTTCGATAGGAGGATCTGATGATCAACAGTGTCAAAAGCTTTTTTCAAATCTAGAAAAATGACTCCATTGATTTTCCCGTTGTCAATATTATATGCCCAAGAATCTGTCGCTTCCAACAATGCTGTTACAGTTGAATGAGTAGCACGAAACCCTGATTGATTTTGATATAGAATATCATGTTCTTCCAGATAGGCATACAATTGATCGTAAACTATCCTTTCAAACACTTTCGCCACTATTGGAATCACCGATATTGGGCGGTAATTGTTGACATCATCGCGGTTACCCTGTTTAAAGAGAGGTGTAACCCTTGCATATTTCCAATCATCTGGGAACTTCCCTTGGCTAATAGATTGATTGAAAATATCACATATCGGCACACAAATAAGGTCAGCGCATTCCCTGATAAACCTAGCAGATATTGTGTCAAGGCCCGTTGCTTTTGACTTGTCTAGTTTATTTAAAAGTGAAAATACTTTATTTGGATTAGTAGGTTGGAGCTCAAACCGTTTATCTGTACCGGCAAGATATCGTTTATAGCTACTACTATCAAAATCTATCTCACTGGCAAGTTTTGGACCAATATTAGCAAAATGGTTGTTGAATTCGTTTGATAGCTCCAGTGGATTAGTTATCGTTAATCCATTCACTTTTAGTGATGTCACTGACATTTTCACAGATTTACGTGAAGTTAGCTCGTTTATAGTCTGCCAGGTCTTTCGGGAGTCGCTAGTGTGCTTGTTAAAAATATTTTGGTAATAAACTTGCTTTGCTAAGCGTACTTGCTTATTGACTAAATTTCTTTGTTTCTTAAACACTGCCCAATTGTTGGGATCATTTGTTTTGATTGCTTTGATTTTTAATATATCTCTATTATGCATCAAGTCTTTCAACTCAGCGGTAATCCACGGAGAACTTCGTGAACGAACGCGCATCTTTTTCAGTGGGGCATGTTTGTCAGCGATAGCTAGAAATGTACATTTCCATTGCTGCCACATCTCGTTTGGGTAGGAAGACTCATATACATTATTCCAACATTGAGACTGAATATCATCTCGAAAATTTTGGCAATCGAATTTTCGGAAATTTCTGTATGTTATTGAATTATGTCCATTCGACATCCCGTTCAGAGAAAGTTTTCTATAAACATACACCATGCTATGATCACTTATCCCAACATGACAAACTCCCGAACAGGCGATCTTATCCGAGCAGTTGGTGTAAATTAAATCAATTAAAGTTGACGAGGTGGGTGTTATCCTCGTCGGTTCAGCGATGAGTTGCTCGAGTCCGTAGACATCAGCAATATTCTTTAATTTGGATGTATCATTGTCATATCGTGCAGTGACCATGTCACAGTTCATGTCTCCCAGTACAAAAAATTCTACATTTTCACTATCCAATTTCCCAATTAGGGATTCAAAAGGTGAAAAAATTCCAATGGGAGAGTCAGGTGGTCTATACCACGTAACAATCACAAAAGGTCTTGTTTTTGGCTTATGGATTTCCAAGCAAAGATTCTCTAATGCATCCATATGTAGATCAGATCGTACTGTAAAGTTGATTGAATTTTTAACGTAGAAACATACACCCCCGCCGCCTTTCGTAAGTCTATCGCGGCGAATTATTTCGTATCCCGGAATATGAACTTCGTGATCTTGAATGCTCTCGTTCAGTTTTGTTTCGTTTATAGAAATAATATCTATATCGTTGTTTACTAATAGGATTCTTAGTTCGTCTATATGTGTAGTTAATTGATTTATATTGAGTGAGGCCATTCTAAAGCCACGCAAAGGTGGCAATATTGAGGCAGATTTTACGCCCCTTTGGCTGCTTGATCGATTTCGCACGGCATTGACGGACAGCACATTATCTCATTCTAGGTGCGACCATTCTTGACCAATCACAGAGCAAAGTAAAGCGTTCAAACGGTAACTCTGAAGGAACTGTTCGTTCCTCGAGTGGAGTATCAATGGACAGCTATTTATCAGTGCCTTTGCTTATGGAAAAAAAATTTGCGCCCTACCTTTAGTGCAGCGACATCCGTAATATGAGGGCATACAGCTACATGTGTAACCTGTTGGCGTATTCGTGCACGTGCCACCATTAGCACAGGGCTGTCCAACGCAATGATCGATGGCTACTTCGCAGTTTTTCCCAGAGTACCCAGCTGGGCATGTACAGCTGTATGATTGAATGCCATCCACGCAGACCCCGTTATTCTGGCAGGGATCGCCGGCGCAGTCATCATTATTTATCTGGCAGTTCTTACCACTGTATCCTTGTTGGCACTTGCACATGTAGTTGTCTAAACCACTAATGCACACACCGTTGTTTTGGCACGGATTTGACGCGCATTCATCGATATTCACCTCACAGTATCTTCCACTGTACCCTTGTTGACACTGGCAATCGAATGTTCCCGCTTTATCGATACACTTTGCTCCGTTTTGACAGTATCCTCGTGTGCAGAGGAGAAACGGTAGTTCACATTCTATTCCGGTGTATTCCGGAGGACAAAGACATGCAAATGCACCAATCTATGAAAATTGAACAATGCAACTTGTTTGATATATGATTCACGATCATGCATGTATTGCACAATGCATATAAATGATCAGGTAGATTGTTTATTACGTGTAGAGGAAGACAGCGATTACCGTTGTCACAAAAGAAAATACATTTATTTGTTAAAAAATACGACCATAAGAACCTCTTGGCTCCCGAAAAACTGCTCGCTTTTCGAAACAGATCGTGTCCGCGAACAAAAATCCGCGCCTATTTTCGCGCCTAGTTGGTGCTACTGTTTAAAAAGGTGATGACTAAGTTTTCGTTCTAAAGCATACCTTATCGACGCAAGTAGAGGAGGCGTAACATGGTGTCGCGAGGCATTCATTAATTTCTGTCTCGCAGTTCTTCCCTTGGTAGCCAGGTAGACATTCACATCGATATGATTCTTTCGTGTTCACACACTTTCCACCATTGCTGCAGGGACTCGAAATACAAGTGTTAACCTCTGAAAGAGAATTACACATTGAATTTATGAAGTTGACCAACAAACATTTTGAATATCCTCATGACTGAACCGGTATACAGGGGGAAAAGTTTCTAATTGAAATACATTCTTTTATAAAAGCCATTTCGACAAATACCCGGTAATAACTGTAATCGAAGCCTCGTGATGAGGCTTTTATTACAGTTATCATTATCAGTATCACTTAGTCAGTATTACTTAAGATAGAAGAACATGCTGAGGAAATAAATTAGGCTGATGGTCAGTTAAAAATGTTTTCGTTTTGCTCACGTAGTTTGGTTTGTTTCTTGTCTTATTGTATGGTTTTCTATTTTTTAATGAGCAACTTCATGTCACGTGGTAAACCCCTTTTTTTTCAATGTTTTTCGTATAGACAAATCTAGAAACAGTTGATCAGCGCGACATCTTGTTCGCGCTATAAAAGTAAATCTCGTGACTTCGTGACAAGAAACGTGATCCCACACTTAACATTTAGAAAGGTCCCTTGATCACGTGCACATGACACCAAGCAACTTTCTGCTCAATTGATTCATTTATTTATTCATAATATTCGGGGCCCTGCTTAAAAATATTTAAGGATAACAATATGTGTATATATATATATATAAACATGATAAAAGAGCAAATTCGATCATTTCAAACACCAATAACAAGGGTTACCCAAAGTAATAACAATGATAAATAAAACATTTTCATACCTCCACAGTACGCTTGAGAGCTCGCCCCAGTTCCATGTGTAGATTCTTGTCCAGGACAAGGCAGGCATGTCGTTTGGCCAGAATTTGGTTGATAGGTACCCTGTGGACAAGGTAAACAAGGCTCTACACCATTGTCTGAGTAGGTTCCTGGAGCACATTCCACTGTGTGAAAATAAGGATATTGTTTTGAAATTTTTTTTTTTGCAAATTAACTGAGATATAATGGACTTCTGATTATCCAGGCCTTCGAAGGGCAATGGATCTTGTAAAATGGTAGAGTTTTTTAGGAGTTGAGAACAAATAGTAAGGCTTTGCCATTTCCAATTTTTTTTCCACACTCACTGCAGCTCCCTTTTGCGTATTTATTGGGAGGTGAAGAAGACAATCGATAAACCTACAAAGATTTATTATTTACAGCCTTGACTTTGCGTGAGGAAGGTTTTCAATTAAGCAGTTAAAATGCTCTTACTGGCAATATACAATTGAGAGAGGAATATACTAACTTCCACAGTCATGAATTCCTTTAGCAGCAGCCTTGACAGTCGTTGTACCTAAAGGACACTGTGTACAAACTTTGTTACGTTGATCTGATGAGTACGTTCCAGTGGGACATTCGAAACATTTGGCTACGCCAGTTGAAGAAAAGAATCCTGGGCCACATTCATCTGTAATGTTCAAATACAGATAAATAAATCAAAAGTAAATGCTGAATTCTCGAGGAAGTAAAACTTTAGAAAAAAGGGCATTGAAAAATATTTTAGAACCACCTAAATTTTTCCTAACCTGACCTCAGCAATTTTATAAAATTTTGTAGAAATATGAAACTTGATTTTGTGGTTGCAATTGAACAATAAATAAAGTCGTCTTACCAAAATCCCTTTTTTTCAGTTATAGACGGGCACATGAAGCTAAAATTAAGAGGGTGTTCAGGAGGATGTAGCGATGCCATATCATTAACGTCGAGAAATGACATTTAAGTAAACCAGCGCTGATTTAGGAATTGCATGATGCAAAGAACCATCCAAGAACACATTAAAAAGAAAGAGAAAGCTTTGTGAACATCTCTAAGCTGTCTATTTGTAATTTCTCTATTCCTCAACACAGAGACTCTTTCACTCACAAGGAAGAAACAAGAAATAATGTGCATTACCTGTGCAAGCTGTAAAGTTTTCTTTCCTGGTACCCTGTGTCCAAGTCCCCTCAGGGCATTTTTCGCATGCCAGGGCACCCTCATTAGGGCTGTATTGACCCTCAGGGCACAAAAGACAGTCATCTTTGTTAACATTGTAGTATGTTCCAATGGGACAACGTGCTGTTAGAAGAAAACATAATCACTTAGCATTTCCAAATTATCTTACGTTTAAGACTGGAGAGAAACTGAGAATTTATGATTGAATTTATGTATACAGCGATTGACTAGAGTACAAGCATTCTGTCTTCTTCAACTAAGTCCATCTTGCAGGGCAATAAAAAATTCAGTGAAGAAAAAAATTAAATTAACACGCCAGCGGGACTCTTGGAGTAAGGCGCACTAAAAGTAAGATTCCGCGTAGCGCATTAACATCACTAGTTCTTCGCTAATTTTTTCACCGCGAGGTGGACAACGCGAAGAAGGAGGCACTGCTCGTTGCTTAACGGTTGACTTTAGGTGCTACTCGCTAAAGTCTTTTCTTGATCCTTTTTAATTGCGAAAATTTGAGGGATATTCACTATCTGCGAAGATTGCTGGAAAAATACTCCCATATTGCTATTTTAAATGGATCTGAGGCAGAGAGTCCTCCCAAGAAACCCCGTTGACACCTCGTTAGTGTCTAAGTTTCGAGTAGTTTGCAAATTAACAATTTAACAAAAGTTGACCAGTGTTCTTACTAAAAAACCATGTGATCTGTGATCATCCCCAAGAGTCCTTCGAACCTCGTTCCCCTCCCCCTCCCCTGGTAGATGAATGATCCCTAAATCCCGGGATAAATGGCCTCCAATTACTCAAGAATTGTTCTTTTGCTGAACAGGAACAGCCGAGCTGGATTGTTCTGGTAGCACCATGATGTTATCAAAGAACTTCTCGTACTCAAAAACGTATTAGTTTACTTACTGCACTTCGTGACATCTCCCGTGTCTTCGGCACATTTACAAGGTGGAGCAAAACAGCTGGCTGCGGTACACTTCTTTACCACAGCACCGTCTTCTGAGCAAAAAGCTTCCGGATGTCCGAGATTAAAGTTATCGACGTTGTAGTCGATCAACTCTAAACCAGAGTTTGCCTTGTATTCCACCCAGTTGACTTGCTTGATCCCGTCCAGAACTTGAGTCCTGTCCCCCTCAGTCTTAGTTTTCTGTGCATTGAAATCATCCTGACCTTTTTCGTCATTAGTCCCTGGTGTAAGCCCAGTATTCTTGTCAACGTATATATATTTGATATTTACCTTGAGTAGACAAAAATAATAGAATTACTTTCAAGTGTGAGACTCAGAATAGCCGCGTGGGGGTGGGAGTTGGATTTAAAAATCTGGAGGACACGGATTCAAATTGACCAGTCTTCCAATTTTTGTATAGCACTAGAGAACCCCTATACAATAAAGCATGAATGTGCATACGTATGTACGTAAGTATTACGAATGTACGTACGTACGTATGTATGTTTAAGAAATGGTTAGCGTGCAGCGCGCAATCATTGAGTTATGGATGCACTTGGGAGTTTCGATGATTGCAAACTGCACATTTCTTTTTAACATTTAGACTTTCAAACATCTTTCGTTTCGTGATGAAAAATAAAAACTGGCATCAGCATGCAACCCACGGGCAAATGGATCGAGTGTTTTAGTCAATCAGAAGACACGCTTTTGTAAAGCTTGGTTATAAATAGCTATGTGCACATGTTTCTTTAACAAGTAGATTCCATGTTGCCCGGCGTCTTTCCAGTAATAGACCAAAGATGACTTCAAAATATCGCACAAAAAACTAAACGTAGCACACGAGACGCAGCCGAGTGTGTCACCGATGTTCTAACTACATCTGACTTATTTGGTGATCTTTTACTTTACAAACCAGAGCAACATAGAATCTATTTATTTTACATGATAAAAAACAACAACAACAACATTCAGTCAACGTAACGTCATCTTTTCGTCTTTCCTTCAATAGATCACAAGTAAGGGCCAATGATATTGCGTGTATAATTCAGATTATTATGCATTAGAGAGCATAATCAATATACAGTAGCGAGTGAAGTTGACTTGTATATATCTGCAGCAGATATTGGTTTATTATGCCGAGTTCAAAATCTGCCTAATAAACCCCTCGTCCGTGAAGAGGTCTCAAACTCAGGGAGAAGTGTCTTCTTTTGCAGATTGTTTAAGAAATATATGATAAAACAATAAATTAATTAATTAGTTATTCGCATGATATCAGGAATTATCAGACCTCTGCTTTAATAATTCAGGATATCGTGCTCAGCTTCACCTAATAATTGCATATCACCATATAAATTCATGTTTGTTTGTATTTATCTTGCTCGGAGAAGGACAGTTGAGGCAAAACTCAAAACCACAACTGAAGCAAGCCCTCAGCTTTGACCAATTAGATAAGGGAGAAGCTTGTCGATGTCCCATGCACCACTTGGCGTCTGAAAGGCTTAAATATTTTTTTTAAAGAAACACGGGGGTAAGTTTTCTTTAGGGTTTGTCAAATGATAGAGGATGTTGGACAAACTATCACCCCCTTAAACTCTCCTAATCAGGGGCCCATTTTTCGAACGCCCCGGTAACTTATCGGGGCTGTAAAGCTGTTCTCTTTTCATTCAATATAAGGGTTGAAAAAGTTTTGAAAATTGTACAATAAAACTTTCAGCTAAAGAAACAAAATTTACTGGTTAGGGTGTAAGAACCTGCTTTTCTATTCTTTAAAGTTTGATTCCAAAATACAGTTTTGGGCCCGTTAATTCGCCAGGACTTTCGAGAAACAGGCTACAGAACCCCTCTGATACTTACCACCTTTTCCGAATTTCGTCTTCGCCTTCTCTGCGCAGCTGTTTTTTCGCCACATGAGACTTCAATAGTATTGACATTACACTCGTCAGGTTTCTCCTCGCAGAAGAATGGTGGAACAAAAGAGGAATTAAGAAGTGTAAGGTAGTTTTGTTTTATTTGATCTTGCACATTAGGGTCATTGCAGTCCCCATCGTAATAGAACCCGGCTATACCAATCATTTTTATAAATGAAGGATTCGCAGTCGCTGCAAATATAAAGAAACCAATTTGTTAAGAGAACAGCTATTGATTATTTAACTAGGCTTTTGTTTATATTATCTAACTAGGCTTTTGTTTATATTATCTAACTAGGCTTTTGTTTATATTATCTAACTAGGCTTTTGTTTATATTATCTAACTAGGCTTTTGTTTATATTATCTAACTAGGCTTTTGTTTATATTATCTAACTAGGCTTTTGTTTATATTATCTAACTAGGCTTTTGTTAATCTAAACGATAAAAAGGAAATTTATATCTAGACAGTGGTTGATCATGAAAAAATTCAAAACTCTGTTCCACCAGGGAGAAATGTTTCTGGGATACAACATTGGAAGAAGTTAACTTCTCTAACACTATTTTTTACCATTCACAGGCACCTGGTTTGCAGTGAAACCGAAATTCCCTAGGTATTTAGAGCGAAAAAATCAGCTTACAGGCTAGCCTTAAACCATAGCCTAAGGCGTGCTTGAGAAGTTTTACAGTTTGGTGGAACACTTTCCAAAGGTATCCATTGATTAATCTTCTCCATAAAAACCGAAATCAATTATCCCGAAGCATATTGTTTTGGTTTATGTCTTTTATTAGCGATTCGCACTCTTTGCTATTTCGAAATTTCTATAGTTTCCCCTAAAAACTGGAATTTGCCGGGTTCCACGGAAAATTAAATTAAATTTACCATTCATATAGCGCTTATCTAAGCGCTTTAAAATATAAAAGAGAGAGGGGGAGAGAGGAACAAATATTTCAAACAGACATAAAGGGCTTGAAAATCCCAACTGGCAGGAAGCAGACCAGACTATTTACACAGCGCAGCCAAGAAGTTGAACTTGGGGCGACCGAGAACAAATCCAGAGAATGGCAGGGTGGAGGACTTGAACCCGGAACCACAAGATTACAAGTCCAGCGTCCCAATCACTCGACCACGCGGCTTCCTAACTGTAATTGTAATTGTATCAACAATTTGACCGATGATCACAGTTATGTCAACCTAAATACCTGAACAATCGGGCCAGGGTAATTCCGTTGAATATGGAATACTTGGCAAACCATAAAACTTCCACTCTCCAGATGAACAGTAGTAAAGGAAGGGAGGATTGAAAACAAAATCGAAGCCTGATTGACACTGCACGCTGCACGTGGGATCTTGTCCAATGGTGTGACAGCTCAAAGCACCATTCTTCGGAGGCGCATACGAAGGGCAAGTCTTTTCTTAAAGATGAAATATACCATGGAAATGAGTCTAGTTTAACAACAGAACCGTATAACATATGCAGTCAGCACTCGAGCTAACTGGCCCTCACCGGCGAAGCTTCTCCCCATTTTCCACTACCCCTGAATGAGATGCTCATCCGTGGCAGGTTACCCTTCTCCCCTCTTTCAGCCTTACCTCATGATTTCCCAACTGTTCACCGTTGCTCATTTGCATCTCTAGCTCTGGGTGGAGAGAGGTAGCGTAAAAAATGTCCTGTCGAAGAACACAGCACAATGACCTGGCCAGGTCTTCAGTGCAGCTCAACTAATGTTTCCCACTGAACAAGTTTGTAATTCAAAGTAATGATTTTCTCGGATGAAACACTACGAGGCCAAATTAAGACACCAAATAAAGGGTATTCCTTGGAGTGCTGGTGTAAAATTTGACTTTCCTAGGAACTTTTATCGTAATGATATGAGTTTGGTAAACTGAGATCGACAAGTAAGGTGAATCGTGTACAATTTGCTCCTATGCATACAGTCTGGATTTTTTATAGAAAGAGAGAACGTTGGAACCAAAAAAAGATGCCTTTGAAAGAAATCACAATGATCTTTTTAGTTGCCCTCAGAGAACATTTGTCCGATAAAACAAAAAAGGGTATGGAGGTAAGGGTGATATGGAGCCGTGCAATATGCAGGCTGCACCGTGAATATCGGTGCAGCCTGCATAGGTAAATGTCTAGGATTTAGACCTTAATTGGAATTAATCTACTCAGGCTGGCATAGGACTCCCAGAAATGAAAAAAACCCTTTGTGCCAGAAAGATTTTATGATGGCAGCACTGTTGCCCCGTAAGGAGGTATTCATTCAAACATTCGTTTAACTTTTAAGCAAGATACTCACTCTTGAGGGTTATTCTGAATGAACAGTTTTTGTTCTCGTTTTTGCCATCGTGTACAGTATAGACAACTTCGCTAGAACTTGGCACACTGAACAGGTCACCAGATTGTCTGTTAGAATTGATGTTTGGTGGATTGCCAGAGTTATCCGTACAATTGGGCTTGTCCCAATTGACTCTGATTTCAATTTCGGTAGCGTTGTCTATGGTAATGTCGGTCGGACAGTAGCCGCAAGTTGGTGGCTCGGTATCTACAAAAACGAGAGCAGTGCAATGATATTGGATAGACTCGATTTTAGTGCGAGATCTTGACATGCAAATTAAGATTAAAGGAGAAGTAAGCTCCGCTCCAAAGAAACGGTGGAATATCTTTTTTCGCCATTCAAAAGTATGAATGGCAATTAACTACTCACACTGTTTTAAATTGGCGTAAGTTGTGCTTAAAATCCGACAATGGAAGCCTGCATTATGAAAACTGAGGAACCTAGACCCATAACGTCCCAAAAATGAACTGAAATGGCAGGGACCACCACGTGTGTCTCGCAAACAGCTGCTTTTCTGGTAAATTTTTTTCACCTGTTCGTCCATGCAGTGATATTCTGTAAGGTTACTCCACACATATAACAATAAATTTAAGGTCTCTTCTTTCCGTGAAAGCAAGGTGCAAGCAACATCTTTATCTGTCCCGTCCGACTTGTATATGGAAAAATCGTGGTCACATCAATATCTGCTGGTTGTTGAACACAGCCCTGGGCGGCAGGTACAACTTATAGCGAATCTTTAATTCTATATAATTTAATACTTTCGTGTTCCCTCTGGCTGTCAACGGTACACTTAGTCTTTTTATTTGCAAATTTATTGCGCCACGTACACAACTCTTTTTATTCTCTTGTGCATACTCTTACCAGTCATGAAAAAGCTAGCACTCACCTGCAACAGCAACGGTAAAGGAGCACGAACCAGAATTCCCTGCGGCATCTGTGATGACATACTTCACAATGTTTCTATCGATACCAATCAGCTTAGGAAGACTTGTGTCTACGTTCTTGTCATTTATTGTCAAGACGACCGAGAACGAGTCAACGGTTATTCCTGGCTCGTCCGCTATTAAAGAATTGTCGGTCCAACTTACACTCCAGCTTACTGTCGCTACGCTTTTTCCTGGGTCGTTGTTTACCTCCAAAAGTGTCGGGCAGCTGTTGCCAAATGAAGGTGGTTGAAAATCTGAGAAAGAAGGGGAAATGTTGATTTTACAATGTAACTCCAATGGCGTAACCAGGATTTTTCAAAGAGGGGGTGGGGGGTAGGGGGTCGCACAAAGTCAACCATAGGGTACTCACCAAATTGTTAAGTCAACCTCCACGCTATGTTCTATTAAATGTGAAAAAAAAAGCTAACTAAAAGGGGAGGGGAGTCACGGGCACTCCTGAACCCCCTCCCCCAGCCACACCCTTGAACTTAGAGGAAACACTACACGATGTTTTGCACCAATTTGAGCGCCGTAGGTAATCACTTCACAACAGGCAGATTGAAGATTGAAGAGGAAAAAAATCATCGAGGAAAGAAGATGGACATGGATAATAAAGATTGCTCCTTCAATCGCCTAAAGGGAATGATCATTAATTTAAAGAACTCCTGATTTTCAGACAAATTCTCCCTTTAAACGCCATTAGCAACTTAAAAGAACCGTTGTGGAGAATATGGATACTATTGCTATGTGTGAAGAGGGCTAACACGGATTCTAAATAAAGAACTTGGAAGATTACGTTACATGCATGATAATTCAAAAATAGGTAGCATATTTTCTTTGTAGAGTACAAAAAAATATACCTAAGCATGCCGGGCTAGTTTCCCTGTACGTCCAAGTCCCATTTACCAAGCAGGATCTTGAGTCAGACCCAACTGCTGTTGGTAGATAATTTATGTGGTAACCAGATGGACATATCAGCTCACAGCTCGATGGGTAAGTCATGGTACCATTGTCACAGCTTGATGGGTTGTACGTACCAACTGGCACTTTGGGTAACGCAGGACATGTAATCGCTTAAAAAAGTAAACTTACAGTCATACGCCTGGTTACATAAATAATAAAGGTTTATAACAATGATAATAAAAATAACAACTGTTACGATGACATTTCGCAGGATGCATTTCACTATTCTCTATGCGTTGACAAATTTAGAAATAATTCATTCAAACAAATAAACATAGGGAATGAACATAGTGTCTTAGAACCCCAATTGGCAGGAGGCAGACTGGTTAGCTGTACATCCATACAAAGAGCAGCCAAAGAGTTAAACTCAGGGCAACTGAAAACAAATCTGGCGAGTAGCGGGGCGGAGGGCGAGAACCTGAGACTACCAAACAAGACCAGCGCCCCAACAAGTCGGCCACTCCGGCCGTCTCCACAGAGGCAGAGTGGCCGATAATGTACTAAGCTGAAAATCTATGTACTTGATAATCTCTCATTGGGTTAAGATTGTTTCTACAGCGTCTCAATCAAGTAACTGTTTGAATCTCTTACGTTCGCAACTAGGAGCTGTTGGTGACCATGTCTTGTCCAGCTGACATGTGTTGAATTCATTTCCTACGCGGTAGCGGTCACTTCTGCATGTGAAACTGCATTTTGTTCCATATACTAAGTCTGCCACTTCGTTTCCGTGTTCATCGGTGCATGTACCCGATGGAGGCTCTCCATAATCCACTTTTTGCGCTGGGCACCTAATAACTATTGACGAATCAGCGACAACAACGGTTTAGGTTAGACATGTTTTCACTGTTTTAGAAGTCTTATTAGTACAAAACTTAGCGTCGTTGGTTTGTCTTCTACGTTGTTTATGTTTCCGCTACATCATAATCATAGGCGGAATGGCCGTCATACACGAGCATACTGTCTTTGATTAGCTTTCGTTTTGATAGTTATCTTTGGAGAGAAGGATAGAAATATCCTGTTGTTTCCTTAGGATACGTCCTATTCCAAAACATGCCGATTTTGAAGAAAAAAAAAAGGAAATGCCCGCTAAGGACGAAATTTCATATTTTAGGCTGTTAATAGTCCACTCTCCCTTCCTTAAGGAACACGCCCTTGAGACCAAAGGGAAAAAATGCTACTGTATAGCGAAAATTCGAGTTTAGAAAAAAATTATCTGCGTTCTATTAACTATGCTGCAAACTGACAGGCTTCGCTACACGCCATCCAATCCGTGCGGTGATAAGGAATGAATAAAGAGTGCAGTTTTTCATTGCGTGCGGTTACAAAAAAAGGAAGAAAAAAAACGTGGGCCCATCTTTTCGTTAAGTTCTGGATGACTATTAGATTATTCGCTCTCAATTTTACTTGAGTGATGGTTCACTCGAGCTTCTTCCTCATCGACGACAACATGGTTGAAATCTGGAGCTCTTAGCGTAATTATGATTAACCTTTTGATATATGTGATATTTCACTTTACCTGTGCATGTCCAAGGAGTCCCACTATAGAAAATTTTATTTTCATCGTCGACAGTGCATGTTCTTGTGGGTGTTCCTCCTAGTTCAAATCCCTCATTGCACGCAAACGTGCAGCTTGATCCGTACGTGCGATAGCAGTTTCCTTGTAGGGCGCCGTTTGCGGGAATTGTCAGTGCATCACAACTGCGGACTGTCAAAAGAAAATAACTTTATTGGACAGGAGCCGAAAGATCGGAACGCCTTACTTCCATAGCGCATTAATATGCAGTTTTTCTTTTTGTTATTAACTGATTTTTTATTATTATTATTATTTTTTTTTATTTTTTTTTTACTTCTGCGAAGAGCAAGGACTGCTCGTAGTCTATCACGATAGCATGGATCACACATGACTTACGTGTACAATCGTTTCCGTTTTCAGGTGTTCCTTCATATCCATCAAAGCACTTGCAATCACCCCTTGTAATGCTGCCGATTTTCGAATGACCTGAGTTGACTGGGCAGGCTGTACACGAGAGTGCGTAGCCAAGGAATGACTTGTAGGTGGAGGCTGGACATGCTAGTTTACAATGAAAAATGGAAAGAATTCACGGTCAGACTTATCGTTTGAAGAATTCTGGGATTAAGCCTTTTAAAGGCTTTTAACCTGGCTCAAGGCTAGAGGAAATATTTACGCTTCCATCTGAGAATATAAAGCATCGCTTCCACATTATGAGGGCAGGCACAGTCATTGCAAAAGTAAGGTTTGATTTGATCAATTGTGCGTCCTGCGGGATATCATTGTATTTCAGCTTCGTGGTGAACGTAGAGCTTGAGGGGTTTTTTTAGCATAGCCAGGTGTATCTAGAGAAGTATGAGGAAAATTCTCATTAACGGACATTTATTATTCTGGCTGATGACATTTCTTTTTCTCAGCTAATAATTCGACGACCAGGCTAAAATTTTTACCATTTTTCATAAGTGTGTTCATCTATCGAAACTTCCTCCAATTTGGCCACCCGTTCCATTTTTAAAGCTAATTTTGTTTTCTTTGCTTTCAAAATGACCCAATTAGTCCAAAATAGCTGCACATTACTTGAGACTTATCACACAGAAAGGGGGTGCAGTATCTTTTTAAACTACTCAGTAAGTACCTTTACACTGGCCCACGTATCCAGATCCCGCGAATCCCTTGGGACATGAGCACTTGTAGTCGCCATACACCAACCCGCAGGAGCAATAGGCGGAGGGATCACAATTGCCGTTGCATTTTGACGTGTCCACATTTTCAGTTTGCCATAAGAATTCATAAGGGTCTAAAAGACAAGGGAAACGTTTTAGTTCATATCTGATGTCTGATTAACAAACAAATAAAATAACGTAACATTATATATTGCGTATTTATTCATCTTTATGTAAAATGTTTTTCATATCATGATCGCTGTAAATCCATCATGACATGGATTCAAACCTTTTGTACATATGATGAAGTGCTATGATTTTAAAGCGTATGAAGAGATTTGCTCTTTGACTGTAAATCATGGTAATATACGATTGGAGTCCAATACTCGTGATTAACAAATCAGACTCTCGCTTCGCGTTCGTCTGATTTTGTTTATTACTCGTATGATTACTGACAGAATTAAACGACAAGATGTCCTGTTACCAGTTAATCATAACTGTTAAAATTTCCGAAAAAAAAGTCAAATACATTTCGGACAAACATCTCCGGTAGAGAAATGTCTAACGTAAAAATGTCTTCAATTTGGAAATTCCCTAATGCTTTTTTTTTTCTTTTTTTTTTCTTTTTTTAATAGGTGGTTGTTGCTATGGTTATTGTGATCAATTCTATTATTGGTGGCCATGGATTTAGCTGAGTGAACCTAGTATGATTGGCTGCTTCAACTGTCCGATTACAGCCGACTGTCAGATTACAACTGTTCAGAATGATCAGTGAAAAAAGCGGCTAATGTATTAATCACATTTGAGGAAATTGTAATGGTTACGATAAAGGTTTTAAATCGTATGAAATGTTCGGCTCGATCATTTAATTTTGTAAATCCAGGTCACAGATGTGCATCACTAGTTTTTTTTCCTATGTTTTGGTTAAAATTGCGCAAGACTAAACTTACCTCCTCTAATGTAGGTTGCGAGTTCCGCAAATTCGTTGAAGTCGCGCAAGAAAAAGGCGTGCTTGTCTATGCTATTCTGATCAACAAGGCTCCTAAGGTTTGCCTGATTAACCCCATTTCCAACTCCTATAGCAAAAATCTCAATAGTGCCTGTCACCAATTCCCGTGCTCTTTGCAAAGGACTGGGATCATTGTAAGGATAATTCCAGTAACCATCGGTGAGGAGAATAACGACAGTTTTGATCTCAGCCAGGGGCGTTCTCTTATACGCGTTGTTGAGGCAAACCTGCCATGCTAGCTCAAAAGCATCTCTCATGTTCGTCATATACCCATTAATACTCTGCTGCATTGGGTTGAATATTTCGTTAAATGTACACTTGTTCTTCGTTGGCTTAGGGTCTGAAATCTGGGTGATGAACTTGCTAGCTGAGGTTCCAAACGGAATCACCTCCACGCGGTTGGCTTGCATACCTACGCTCATCTCGTTGAGCAAATTCATGACAAATTTTTTTTCTTCGTCGAACTCGCTTCGGTATAAACTGCCCGAAGTGTCAACCAAGAACACAATGTCGGATTTCTTACTCTCAAAAGCATTGACTGAATTCCTGAGATTCAAAAGCTCATCCTTAGAGACTTTCAGCCAATCTTGAGCAGTGATAAATTGTAGAAACGCCAAAAATAAAAGTACGATGGGGAAGTTCATTTTCCCCATATCGAAATCCACGTTTGGTCAAACGGACAGTATGACCTAGAGTAGAACTGCGCGCTCCATTAACTCTGAGAGTAGTTCGTTAAAACTCAGCTGGGTACACTAATTACAGAGGAATTCTATCCCAATCAGGTCTTCAGCAGCTATGCAAACAATGCTCAATCAACCTAAACAACACCAGTTGTGAATTTCTCAGGGATGTTTCTTCGTTCGTGACATTTAGCTTATTTAATGACTAAGGCCGATACTCAATTTTTGTAATGAATTGCGCGAGATCACGTTTAACAGTTGGAAAACGCGAGTAAATTATGCTCTAGTAAAAAATGTAAGTGAAATATTATAGTTCACATATATCATTTTTCATCATCGACGCACTGTCTTCACATTAAAATCTAACTATTTTCCAGTGTTTCTAAATAAAAAAGGAACTCGTTTTAAAGCAAATAGTGCTATAAATTTTCTGCAACTATCAGAGAAATTAAGCGGAGACGTTTCTGAAAAAAGACGGCAACCTAAAGATGAATAAAATTACTTCTGTTACGCTTTGACGTCAATGCATCGACTATCATTTTATCTTATTCATCATTTTAGCATTTCAACCAAATTTTGCAGACCAAAAAGTTGTAGGGAACACAAGAAATAAGAACTTTTATCCTCCGGATGCCGTCCGCGACTCAAAATCGTTTGTCACTAGGCTCCCAATGACGTCAACTTTTTCGTGACAAAATCATTGGATGAAAAATCATTGGAAAAACTTTGAAAACCGTCTGCTTAATACAGGATGACTGCTTACTACGGTGCCGCTTAATGTAAGTTCGACTGTATTTTTTTGGATCCATGCAAATAAGACTTTGGTTGCATGCGTTCCTGACATGTAAACTGGGATTTATTTCGTTCGTATTCTCTTCGTTATGAAAGGTTAATCCTCTATATTCCAGCCATGAAGCTGGCAACAACCTTTTCATTTTCTGCTCATAGCAAACTGATGTTAAACGATAGCAGGGCTGTCAGGTAACTTAAAAAAACATTCTCACAAATAAAACTGTTTCAGAATTCAACACAAACTTAAAACATCTTAGCTCCACTGCGGATGACTTTGATGTCAGAAATACTATTGACTATCCAAAGAAAAACTCTCTTTTCACGTCAGATGAGCAGATTTTTTACTACTGCTTGTGTGAAATGCAGCCTTAGATATCTGGCTGACTTTAAGATAAGATGAATTCTAAAAAGATTTTAAATAGCTTGACTGTATGTAAAAAGCGAATGAAGTGGATTCGTGTTTAAGAAGCCTTCCTTGCGTTACTTAATCAAGATTTTAATTGATTCCTTCCTCTCTTTGTAATTATTTATTATTTTGATAAACGTCATTTTACCAATTTCAATTTTCAGTTGACACTGATATTAACTGAGGCTTTTTTGTTTCGGTGTTATTTTTTCAGTGTCTAAAACTTAGGGGTTAAAACAACGAGTGTTTAGGATCGTTTTCGCCAGGTTTGGCGCACGGTATGATTGCGGACAAAGCATGAAAAATCTACGTATATTGACGCAGGAAAATATCATACAAATACCAATTGTAAATTCCGAAGATAATGGCAGTTTGTGTAACGTTCGGCACGTTTGTGAGACTGCGTCCGGGGGACTGCGGCATAAAATTTGTTCATTCATAACGAGATAGTTGGTTTGTTTGGCAAACATTTTTCAGGTGCACAAACAGGAAGAAGTGACTAACGTAATTTTATAGTATAGTTTCATATTTACCTTCCATAAAGCCGTTAATGAAAATACAGCTGAGTGTATGCTTAATCAGCACAATGAATCTGAATAGTCCATTTTGAACGAAAAAAAATACCAGTGATCTGACAATTGTGGAAGTTATGATTATGAAAAAGCAGTGCTTGTAAAAGATGAATAACGCTCAGCCAACAACTTTTGCATATCTCCATATTATTAATGAGAAAGAGGAAAAGGAGTTGGTTTTCTATTTGTTGACTTTTATACATCCATAAAGCCATAAATTAGCCTTAACGAGAAGCTGGAAGTCCGGATTCGTGCGAGAAAAATCTTTTTTCTTTCGTCGGCATTGTGTGAAGAATTCAGCTGAACAAAGCCGGTACTGCTCTTTCGCATTTTCGCTTACCAAGTGAGCGGTTATGCAAACTGAATTAAGCAAAATCTAGATTCTTCATAGTCTCTGTGGTACATTTATATGGCTGCTATGACGTCAAGCAAAAACGAGAGATCAACTTGCTAAACGGAAATATTTAATGAGACTTCAGAACTGTTAGAAATTGATACATGTCACAACTCTTGGCTACTGTTTCTGACAATCGATCGCCAATATCACGAACATATCTTGATCACTGTATGGATATCCAATTTTTGTGAAACATCAACGCTTGAAGCTTTTCCTTGACTAACAAATTTTTACAGTGACTTGCTCTTTTAAACAAAAATCAATCTTTATTTCAATACTGGAGAAATTTCAAAATGGAAGGCGCTTTCCTCTTAAAGTTTTGACCCACATAATTTTGAAACATGAAAAAACCAAGTTTTAAAGCGACTGCGCTGGAGTCCTACAAGATACTCAGCCCTTACTATCTGATATGGCAGTAATCATAGTAACATAGATGTCCTGAATCGTGCAAAGGAAGAATTTTCATGAGCGCAAAAAGAAGGAATATGCAGCGAGACGCGACATGATGTGAAATTGACCAATCAAAGCCTTTGTATTACCGACAAGATGAAACAATATCATGCAACAGCTGCCTAAATCTCCTCCATCTGAAGTCGAGAAGCAGCTGCTTCTTTCACACATTGAAAATTTTAAACTTTTTTTCAAGATAAATTACTCAAAATTATATCTCATCCACAGTGTTTTAAATGAAAAATATCCGCAGCTTTTCCACTTTCATCCTTGGTCCTATGACACTTGAAATGTTTTTCGACTCATAAATCTTTTGGTAAAAGATAGTGCGTTAACATCCTCATGAGTAATTAAGATGTGATTTATAGTGAGTAAGTCAATACATTGAAGGACATAACTGATGAAAAATTAGACAACAAAAAAATCTAATGTCCTCAAGGTCACAGAAAGAAACAGTGCGTTTTTTCAATTTCAAACAGCACATACCATGGAATCAGTAAAGTAAACTCATGCTATAAAATTAAAACTAGTCCATTCAAATGCCCAACACTCTCTTTTGTTACAGTAAGACTAATATCATTTCTATTGAAATTAGGCCACGTTTTGAAGTCAACTAAGTTGAAACCTTGACAAATACATAGGGAATGTATGGAAGTTTGGTTTTGTTCATTTTCTTGTGAATCCAAACATCATTACAGTTAGGCTTAATAGGAATATCTTATAAAGGAAATACATTTTTTTACTGTTAATTTCAATAAAGAAACAAAATTTATGGTAATGAGCATACCCCATGGCAAGCTGAGTACACAAAAGTTTTCCAAGTCGATCCCATTATCCATGCCTCACTCTTGCGAGACAGGAGAATCTGCACTCTCTTCAAGAATTGCACCGGACATCAGCTAAGCAAGGTTCACTGGAGTGCATTAAATTTCACGACCTTAAGCGACACAAGATGAAAATCAGCCTCGTGAGTTGTCTTTTACTCTTTGCTTCTGTAGCGTTTGTGAAGGGAAGGTATCTCACGGAAGAAGACTTGTCGGAGGGCTTGGAAGATGAACTCAATGAACTTGAGCCATGGCAGCTTGAAGACCCACACATGAGACATAGGCCAAAGCCAATAAAATCTCTGAATGTGAGTGATCTATGTTTCATTTCATTTTATTTCACATTGTCTTGATTCGGGGTTTATCTTATTTGAAAGAGCTTTTGCTACCAGTTACCTTCGACTAATGCTGATACTGTTCGAAAATGTGTAAGTAATGTTAATACTTTATGTTATGGTTAGTGCTGTGGGCATTGCTGCTTTTCTAAGAAAATTAAAGATTGTAAGTAATACCGCCATTGCAAGTAATGTTAATACTAGGCACATGTGTTAAGACCATATTATAACAATCCTTCGACTGCACTGTGTTTACTTAAAGTAGGCTTCTGGCCGACATTTAGGAGAGCAATTCTCTAGGATAAAATCAAAGGCGTTTGTTCTCTTCTCCTTTTATCTTGGACTGTCCCCATTAACACTTACTTTTTTAAGCATTTTAAAGTGTTTTCTTTTCTCTATTAAATGAATCTTGCTAATCTGCCTTATAATGTATATTCTCGGTGATCTCACTTAAATCAGAATAGATTTATGAAGACCTGCAAGTTTTTTTATTTTTATAAAATTTTGGGTTTCTCGTATACCTGATGTAACCTCCATTTCATTCTAACAACAGACAATAGGTACGATACCAAACAGAAATGCTGTTTTCTCGATCGCCATTTTAAAGGAAGGTTTATTATCCTGTTCTCACGTCAAAGTAAATATTCAGAGAAGGGACTAAGGCGAGGCTAATCATGCACTATTCCATTTTCCATAGGGTGCCGTAGAACTTTTGTTGGATTGTTTCCGAGAAGAAAATGGTCAGATGAAAGAGAAATGTAAAAGGAAATTTAGAGAAGCACTGCCTAACAATCTCCCCGATGTAGAGAGAGTGGTAAGTAATTTTATTTAAAGTAAGCTTATTTCTTAGACATGACACCGTCTCTTAAAGAATCACTCGATTTCTGCTGCTCTTCGACCTACTTGACATCTATCAAAGTTTATATGATAAGCTGATTCCTACTCGTGATCTATTGGAGAACAGACCCGTAGCTGAGGTCACCATAATAAACCATTTTTATTTCTTTATTATATAAGCATGGGCTGCCCCCCTCCCCCCCCCCCCTCGTGTGCTAATTATTGAACGGACGTACCACTAGATGGTATCTATTTGTTAAACTTTTGGCAATACTTAAAACCTCAGTGATCCAAGTCAGAAATCCTATATATATATATATAACAAATTATACCATACCATAAACTACACTTCTCAAGACTGAACTCAACTATTCCACTACATAATTTGGTTTTATCAATTGAGTTGATCGATAATGTAAATTGGTCACCGTAAAGAGGTTTAACGCTGACGTTTCTGACGTTAATCCTTCGTCAGAGCGAATGGCGAAAAGCCCACGCTTGAAACGTCAGCTTCGAACCTCTAGTGGTAAGTCTGATAAAACTAACTTATCTTGTCAATACTCCACCACCCACACAGCACTACAGTTTCCTTAAAAACTTACCCTTGCATTTATTCCTCTCTATAATTCATAATTTCTGGTCTGTTCTTTTCTTTTCTTTCATTCCTTTTCTTTTTCTGTTTCATTTCTTCTTTTCCTTCTTTTCCTTATTTCCATCCTTTACTTTTCCTTTTTTTCTTTGGGTTACCTTACTCAGTTATGTTCGTTTCTTTCCCAGGTTGAATGTGCCGAACAAAGTTTTCAGGAATGTATAGGAGCACCAAAAGGGCACAAACCTATGAAATGCATGCGGGATTTCAGAGACTGCATGAAAGACGAAGCAGATGGCTCTGGAAAGTAGTTGAAATTTCCTTTGTAGCCATCGTGTACTCTATGTGTCACATACACCATCGGGGAATAGCAAGTTATAAGTTGTGTTTATAGTGTAGATGAAGACAATTGTCTACAGTTAAATAAATCTTCAAAACAGAAACTCCTGCGTAATATTTTTGCGTCAATCAGGGCTTTAATTGCTCTCAATGTACCATATATCGCCTAGAAAGAAAAGATTCATTTGAAGTAAAGTTTTTAAATCTTCTAAAGTTGCTGCTTAGCGGGGGCTTTTGGCAGCTCTCGAGACGACAAACATGAGCTGGGCTGATAGCCTTGTGGCTAGTAGTTTTTTACTTTTAGTAAATTTTTTAAATGTTCTATAGTTGCTAGTTATCAGGGGGCTACTGCCAGTTCTAGAGACGATGAAAGCTAGCTCGGCTTATGGCCTTGTTGCTATCAAGTTAGACTCACAAAGTATTTACACAAAGCACGTACCTCTCACATTTAGTCCCTTTATTAAAGAGCATAATGATGGATACTGGCTTTTTAACGGGAAAGCCTTGCTCTATTACGGAGAGTTCTCATGTGACGGGCCATTAGCCCTTGCAGGAAGATCAGTATGCTGCAAAAACCGCGGGTAACCTTTGGCAGTGTGTGCCAATGTGGCCATTAAAGCATAATAACACGGGATAAATGTCTCCCGGAACTAAAGGCTTTGTGAACCGTTCAAAAGAGTTCAACGTGGCACAATACTATATGCGGGATGCCCCAATTTTCATGAATAACCTTCAACACCGCAATTCTTATTAATTTGCATTCTCTCTAAAAGTGCTTGAACAAATTCATTCCATACATACTTGGCTTTCCACATAACATTTGACATGAAACACGAAGTTTAAAAAAATTTGGCTCTTTTTGGTATATTTGTAGCCACATCCGGAGAACTTGTTAGCTAGAGATCTAATTCATAGGCTTAAGAGATTTGAAAGTGTAAAAGAACTTGGGAAATAAACGTGCCTTTCCTCTCTCTCTCTCTCTCTCTCTCTCTCTCTCTCTCTCTCTCTCTCTCTCTCTCTCTCTCTCTCTCTCTATATATATATATATATATATATACATACATATACATACAGGCTCCACTGTATGTGGAAAACATAGAGAAGTTCAAAGAGTAAAACCGGCGTAACGTAAAATTAGTCTTAGTATCTCTCATGAGTGAGCGAAGCTCACTCGTGAGAGATACTTTCAGCACGAGAAGATAAGATTCGTATCCCCAAGCGGCCATGTGATGTTCTGTTTATTCATTTCCGAAACAGCAAAAGAACCGGCCGCGCACCTGAGCGGGAAGCTCTCTTGTAATTGGCTAATCTTGTTAGTAACCATGGCGACACCAATATCCTCACACGTGAAAGATAAAAATAGTATCTTTACTGCGCGCGATGAAGATATGATTTTTAAGTAAAAAGAAAAATCCTGGTATTTCATCACTATCTATGTAACAAATTGCTTTTCTTCGAAAAAAAATTAAAACTGGCTATCATCAAAAGCTCCTCTCACAGACTATAACAGCTGGATAAACAATTTCAGACTCCTGTAAAACACACAGCTGTTGTCTTTCTTATGGACTCGATCGTTCAAAAACGAATAATCATTTACAGTTACAAATATCTGAAATAAAAAATTTAATAGGTTTGGCACTTATTTTCACTGAAATATTCCGATTCGTGATAGTTTCTTTAAAGATAAACTAATTCTACAAAGCACTCTTGGATTGATCTTATTAACATTCCATCTGTGACGAAATTTTGGACCCTTGCGCGGTTGCTTTCTTCTTTATAGCCCAGCACGGCGAACGACTTTCAATTATTTGGCCTTTCCCTCTAAAAGGAGCCAATTTCAAGACATTTTAGAGATCGTGACGAATTCAGCTATTCCGAAATATGTAAGCCTTTTTTTCCTTAGATATTATCTACAAATAAATAGCTCCAAAAAGTGACGATTATGTGCATTATAACTAACAGGTGATCAAATAATCGAATAGGTACATGAATATTCCAAAAGTTTGCGCTTTTACGGTTAAGATAACATTTTCGTGAACGTTCAACTTACTAACTACAAAATCGTAACCTAACTGCTCGGAATTGCAATGAAGTTAATGTTGGTTATTTTATCCTTTGCCGTTATTGGCATCACGACAGCCATGCACATGGTAGATATAAAGAGAGATGCACCGCTGAAAGATCCAGAGATGAAAAGAAAGATCGAGGACTTGATAGCCGTAAGTATTACAAACAAGGACAAGAGTGATTAAGAAAACGAATGCGTAAAGTTCGTGGCTTCCTGAGGTGAAAATATCCACTTTTACTACGAAAAAGGGATCTTTTTTTTGTTTTTATAAAGGGTTTATTAAGTATTACTGAAATAGTGAGTGAAATCTGAGTTCGTTTTTAATGAATGCCGTTCCTAATAGCTTTATGTTTAAACTCGCTACTGTCGTAATTTTAAAAAAATTCGCTCCTGAAAGGAGAGAGGTCATCCTATTAGGGAAAAATTATCGTTTTCAATTGAATTGAGAACTCCTCGTTACAAACAAGGTGCAATTGTGATTATTGTAAGAATAATACACTGCAACAAATTAGGATTATTATCTCGGGCCGACCGCATTTCAAATTTTTTAAGCTTGTCCATTTTCAGATTTCTTCGATTTTTCCCTTTGAATGGCCTTTTCAACCTTCTGATCTTTTTTTTTTTTTTTCTTTAAGAGGAACTAGGCTTGAGATTGCCCATTATTGGTTTGGTTGTATTATACTTACTAGCTTTTGAAATACACGAACAGTTATGAAATTCAGTATATATTATCTGAATGTGGTGTTTCAGTTTACTCTTATTTCCTTAAAACTGCACGTATTCATAAAATTTTTTTCATATCTTGGCGTTAGTCACTGATTTCGCAGCGAAGTAGTCGTTTTGTAGTTTTCAGTGTGACGAGTGAAGGGAAGGACGAGGCGAACGCGATAGACGCGGATGACAAGCGAGAGGAACAATACTGATATATGCCTTCGATCCCTTGAAAGCGCAAAATTGATCGCGCCAGTTTTGCATGCCAACGCAACGCCCCTTTTGGCATCAACTTACGGCTTAGTGAGCTGAGTTTATTCAATAGAACAGTTTTCAATTGTCAGTCGAAAATAATCGGAACACGCATCTGGTTTTACTTTATTTGGCGCGGTGGTTAGTCTCAAAAACCCGCGCCTCCCTCTCCAACCAACTCGAATCAAAACTGAAACCAATCGCGATTTGGTCACTCCTAGTTTCCTGCGCTTTAGGCAGTTAACCTGTTTTACTTTGATTTTCCATCAGCGTATTTCGATATCTTCATTTGCTTTGATTGGCTGTTGTACACGACTGCTGCGGTTTCAGCTTTACGACGCGCAATCGAAAAAGGCGATCTTAGATCAAAAGTCAACATCAATTGAGGTCAATCCAATGTGTTCACTATTGATGTTTGTATTGCAGGAAAGTCTAACGAAGCTGCATAAATGTCTATCGGACACAAAAAAACTGAAACAGTGCTTCAAAGACTTCCACACAGACCTGAATCCTCCTCCTGCGGCCGTAAGTACCTCATCCTATCTACTTGATAAACTTTCCGCTTCAAAGTCATAACTACATCAACTCAAGACCTCATAATTATATCAATTTATCCAAGTTCCCTTGACATGAAACTGCAACTGAGGATATCCTCTCCTTCCACTAGCTCATGTGCTAGTCCATAGCTACAACTTCCCCTCCCCTCCCCCTCCCCCACCTCTTTCCCCTACCCCCTCCTTACACTAATCAGGTACCGAGCCAAGATCAGGGGTAAAGGTCGTCGACCATTTAAAAACAGGTTCTCGAAGAAGTCAGACCTCTGAATGGTGACCAAGAAGAGATGAGGACAAAGCAAGTTAAAAACAAATGTTCCCCATCCCCTCCGCTCCCCTACCTTTTGACCGTCGCCCACTGACCGCCTTGATACAGTTTCTTTTCTCTCCTGAGCCTTCCGCTGCAGTAAAAATCTCTGCTGGCCGCTATAATTTTCACTAAGACTGAATACTGAGTACTCGCTCGCTAAAATTACGTCCGCTGTGCAGGTTTAATAGCAGAGCTCGCAGAGCGTAGCTCCATAATTATACAAAATAGCAGTAACCCATCAAGCCGAAAAAATTTGGACTTACGACCGTACGACCGACCGTACAAGATGCTACTTTTACCATGCGTGGTCAACTGTACCGCGGGAACACCAACGCTACGGCTTTGTCCAGTAATCTAGTGGTCAGTGCACTGAGCTCCGAGTCGGACGACCCGTGTTCTAGTCCTGGCCGAGGCAAGGCGTTGTGCTCTTAAGACGTGCGGGAAAAAAAAATGCGAGCTCCGCTTTTAGGCTTGGCTAAATCTATATATTAACTGTAAGATTCTGTATTATTGTAATGTACAGAGCTCCTGTACATTAAAACTACATTTGCTGCGCAGGCTAATAACTGTTAGATTCTGTATTCTTTCAATGTACAGAGCTCCTGTGAGAACAAGTTTGAGGGATGCTACACCAAAGCGATCCAGCATCATAATGGAATGACATGCCTTAAAACTTTTCTCAGATGCCTGAAAGAAAACGTGTCATTTGAGTAAGACGACCCGGCGTTTTCTTGTTAACGGCAGATATGGAGAATGAAAGATTCAGTGAACATGAATAAAGCTATTTTTAAAGTTTCGTTCGCCATGTTCTTACTTTCGATCGAGTTTCACCTCAGTCAATTTGTAGATAACTAAATTTAACCCCATCCCTGTTGAAGAGCTAATTTTCGTTCGAGACGATGGCAACTTTGGAAAGAAACCACTGCATCATGACTTATTGAGACGTCAGTTTTGGAGGAGCGCGCACGTCGCGAGTTACTGTGTGACTCTCAAAACTGTAAACACTTTGATTTCATTTCAGCAGGTTAAAAGTGTTCTGGCACATCACAACAAAGATAAGAACACGTGAGAAAACTTCAAACCACAAACCACTGAACCGTTTAGTTTATACTTAATGTTTCCCTGGAACACAATAACATTCAACAAATATTTTGATGATCGCGGTTTTCAGAGTTGCACAGTATAGTCAGTCTCATATGTATCTTTAACCTCAGTTTATCTCCACTCATATTCTCCCTTTGATAACTTGATTTGCTTATCTACTTTATCTTAGATATTTTGACTCTGATTGATATTTTCAAGGTTATACAAGCATTACTGGTCGAATAACTATAATTAAGAGGTCTACATCCATATAAAACAAAGATGTACTTACAAAATTGCATTTTTCAACGTTAGTCAGTAGCGATTCATTATAGAGTGAACTTTGATTGACGTGATATGATGTGATTTAAGATGATAAACTTTATTTATTCAGGGTAGCCCATTCAGCAAAGAGGTTCTAATGTTAACTAACAATGCTGTCCTACAATAAAAACTACTAATTACATATGATAACTACAAATATATTCCTATAAATATATAAGATACAATAATAAAAGGTCATAGAAGATTTAAAGAACGTCTTAATCTAATTTAGATGTCGTAATCACGACAGCAAATCAAAATTAAGGAAAATATCACAACGAACCAATAAGAAATCAAAGTAAGATCATGCAATTTGCCTGAAAATTACTCAAAGCCGTTCAGTGTTCGGTATCAAACGGTCACCGTCATTCAGTTTCCAGTTACTGAGGGTAAATTATGATCCTGTGGCTGTTGATTATAAAATGGCCGTGGTAGGACTGAGTGGAATAGATCTGATTTCCCTCTTTTTTCGTTTCCACTCATGATACAAAATGTTTATGAAGAGTCACGATAAAAAATTTATAGGGATTTAAAGCATTGACGACAGCGACGTCGAGAGGGCGTTGATCAAAAGAATAAGTTTACGTCCCTTAAATAGTTTCAAGGTTAGCTCATTGAATTAAAGATCTCTAATGACGTCAGATCTCCTCTCTAGCAACAAGTGAAGGCAGCTTGCCCAAGCCATTGTTCTGCTATTTTTTCTCCTCGTTCTCGTTTGTGTCGTATCGCACTTTGCTTTAAGTCTTCCCGTGACTTTCTCAACTCGGTTTAGTGTTGTCGACGTCTTCTATAAGCTCGTGTACAGGCACATGACTGTGGATCCTCCTTCAACCCGAACGGGCACCTGGGACACTTGCACCTACAGGTCTTAGGATCACGCAACTTTGCACGATTTTTGCAACGTTTCTTACTGCACGTGCACCGGCACGATTCCATATCAAACTCGACACGTTTTGTGCACTCGGCTCTAACTGCATTACTTGGACTACATATGCACTGGCATTTTATGGGATCCCAGCGGTAGTTGCGTCGACAAGGCATAAAACCCCTTATGCAATCGCATCTGCAGTTTTCTTTAGAGTAGCGTTGGGTTCGATTATCACAATCAGAAGGTTTAACTTTACATTGACACGAACAACTCGAGTGATTCGTCATGCGGACTGGGGTAATTTCATTTGAGGTCTCGTTCAGTCTGTCTGATGATGAAGACCAAGAAGTCTTACTCACAAGAAGGTTGAAGTCTTCTTTTTCTGTGTGAGGAAAAAAACATATATGTAACACACTTTTCGAGGGAGTGTCGTAAAACTGCTCTGTGATTGGCTGATCAGAGCAAAGCGCAGCAAAGAACTTAGAAGGGACAGGGTTTGTGGGGGCGAAATTGTTTTTCTTCAGAGGTAAACTTGTAAAGGTGGTTTGGAGCAAACTTGCAGTTGGACAAAACCTCTAGATATATGAGCTAATACGAATAGTTTTAGCTCATTCCTGAGATTTTCTGAACCAATCAGAGAGTGAAGAAGGATCCACTCCCGCTAATTCTAGACCGTTTTTCTTATAGAGAACTTTTGGATTTGACTCAGATCCGGGGGGGTTAACCTCGCAAATAATTTTCTTGGTTTTATTTCTCCGAATACTCTTATAACAGAATCCAGGTCTCTTAAGATTTCAATTCCTGGGTGAGACTGAATGCTTAGTAATAACAGTAGTTTAAATTTTTATAAAGAGTAAGAGAGTTGGTAACTTTTGAGCTCGGTAAAGAAATAGAGAAACATGTTTTTTCGACTTGTCACGAACGTGTGACATATGAACTTCGTAATAGGCTTCGCTCACCTTCGCAAAGAGTCTCTGTGGCCCAGAGGCAGATCATAGGAGCGCGGAATCGGAAGGTCTGAGGTTGAATTCCGCATGAGGACTCAGAAAAACATCTTTCTCTATAGCTATTTAACTAGTAATCCATTTGACTTACCTTGCAGTTGGCAACTTGTTTCAAACGGCCTGGCGCCGCAGGAGCCGCCACAACGGTGTAAGGTCACAAAGAAAGGAAAATAGAAAGCATTTTCATATTTAGGCTGAGGTACTTCTATAACCTCAGGACGCGGAGCACAACGGGCATCATCCAAAATGACATAGGGAAGGTTAGAATCCTGGAGAACTCTTGCCAGTTGGCTCGGAATCTCAGCTATGAAGCGAAAATAATCAAAGATTAGCAATGCCTTAACTTTCAACTCCCACAAGTGACCAAGATAGAATTTCTCCTTACAATATCAATGCAATATCAAGCAGACAAGTGACGAGAATAAAGAAAATTATTAGATAGGGGATTAAAAGTTGATTCAATACCAAATTCTCCAAAGTAACATCACAAGAATTATATGGCAGACAGTTAGGAGAATTACTAATGAGATCTTGAGAGTTGAAGGGTTGATTCAAACAAAGCTTCGAAATTTAGTTTTCCAAGACAGTCTCTCTGTCAAGAGAGTCACTGCCAATCGTCTATCGGGTAGTGTTCAATAAAATCGCCTGACCGTTTTGAAACTGTTTTTGAGACGAATGGTATCAGGATTAAACCACATATTTTTATGTTTTCGTTTTTGTTTTTTCAAAATAATAACTTTAACTGAAAACGTGGGCGGATTTTCAATTTAAATCATCAGAATAAAAGTTAGCTTACGTTTCTTAGGTGAATAAAGATCACCAGAACCCTTGGGCTTATGTCGCAGACCTAAATTAAAAGACAAGTGATCAGTCAAACAACAGCAGTGATCTCAATGGGCGGACTACTTTACCCTTCTCTCCCCTTCTATCATTTTGGAAAAAAAAGGACCTTTATTTCCTATTTAAGATTGAATTGAACAATTAACATTGCCCTGTCAGAAAGTTCGTCTTTTTGGGACGCCTTCTCTCTTATTATTTGCACTTATCAGCAGCAAAGTTGAGGTAAAAGTAGTTAGCTTTCGTAGAGAAGTGGCCTTTATAGCGAGCTCTTTGTAAGAAATAAAACATTGATCTCCACAGAAGCTAAAATAACGAAGACTTGCTTTTGAAGGCTTGATATGACTATGACTGCAAATTGAAGTAATGACAAGCTTACATGAATGAACCACCCTTAAAAACGTATAGTTTCTCGCACCTTTAGTGCCTCCGCTAGGGACCCCTATTGCATTTATGACGGCTCTCAACTTTTCAGCATTCATAGCTCGCAGGAAAGAGTCCAAGGAAGTTACGTCGGCCATAACATTCCTCAATTCTGTCGGCATGGCTACCTTCCTTACCTGTAATAAAACAAATACAATAGGTTAACGGGAAAGAAGCCACAGCGAGCAAGAAGCCACAAAATGATTGGGCGCTTTTCGAGTGTGCGCCTCAGAACCACTTGGATGAGAGGGCGGCGAGAGCTTTTTTTGAACTAGTCACAGAGTGTGGAAAGTTACAAAGCAAAAGCGTATGTATCTCGTTTTGCCTCCGACCTTAATCGCTGCAATTCGATAGGATCAAGGGAACAATCTCTTGGAAAGATACAAACAAAAACAAACTAGGTTGAAAATAGCGAGCGCAAAGGGAAAGAGGATGAATGAAAAAAAAAAGAAAAACGATTAACAGGGAAAACGGTTGAAAACCGGGAAAATTTGCGACGGTAACGAACTTCCAGGGCGATTGCCCTAAAACTATAAGTAAAAATAACGTCCCATAACTTTTCTCTTGCGAGAAAACAATGGTTTCTGTGCGGAGGAAGATGAAAGCAGTTGGAGGGAGGTGGCTGACAATGTGATTCGTTTTGATCATCCGACCTTCGCAAGCGAAAAATACTGAATAACCAGGCCTTTGCCATGACGGGAAAAAAGTGCTCAGCTCAGGTAGAGCGCTGACTACCGATAAAAATAGCTAGGTTACCGGAAAGAAACTTGAACCGAAAACTCCTTTTTCATCGCGTTAGACGAATGGCGCCCAGCTGAAACCTTTTGTATGGACAATAGTTGAACTTAAATCTAAGCTCTGCATCGAGCATAAATTTCCTTCACGAAAAGAAAAAAATTTTGCTATACACTAAGCCATTGCGAGTACAGAACTTAGATGAAGAGGCTCGGACAAGTGTCAATTTCAATTCTTTCTTCTTTTTTTTTTATTTTTCATTTTTTTTGCCTTTTTCTAAATAACGTGATGAAAGAATCCAGCTTTGCGCCCGAATCTTCACTTCCTTCAGCTGAAACAATTTCCCTCACCTTAAATCACATTTGCGTTAACTTTTTGTTGAATCATACCGAATGTGGATTATTTGTTGTCATTTACGCTTGAGTGGCCACAATATTACAGCTTTGTGAATTTTTATTTTTCCGCATAAAGCCAGAATGTCACAGAAGATAGGTGTGGAACTATTTTAAAAATAGCCACATGCAGATCGAACGTTATAGCGGCAATTTCTAATAAACAACGTTTTGATTTTTTTATTGAAGACATCTCGGCATGATCACGGATTTCGTCTGATCTTAACCGTTTGATTCACTTGAATAATTTTAACAACTGTCATTTCTACTTTGACCTTTACAGCATGGTCTCATAAAAGCAAACAAAACAAAACACTAGTTATGAAGCTAAGATTGTACGTGATTAAGACTGAAACGATTCTAGCGATAGGAATGCATGAAAGTGAGAGAGGTAGGTATGTTTTCTTTGACATGTTTTGTTTGATTTTACGGGAATCAACCTTCCGGAACGGGGAACGGACGGAATCCAAATATTACGAAGAGAATAAAATACGTTATAGGTTGACATAAACTCAGGAATTAGAGATACTCACGTTATTAGCGTGGGTTAAACTGATGAAAAAACATAAACACATCAATGTCTTCATCCTGATCCTCTCAGCTGAGGACTAATCGCACAGACTTAAGTCGTTATCAAGTTCAAGCGCTGTCAACTACCAACAACTTGGGTAGCGTTGTTTCTTATATACTGCGTTAATGCTATTATAATCTTAGCCCCCAATTACGTCACAATTGCGGCGGCTTCATGTTGATCTGGATTGATCACGCGTGACTTACAAAGTTCCTGTTTTGCTTTGCCATAATGAATTTATCGCGGTTCTTGTTGAAACGGACGAAATCAGTTTTATCGTGCAAAATTATTGTTCTTAGAATGTGAAGGTGTGATATGGTGGTTTTTTTGGGTCATCTTAAGATAATTTTACAACTCGTTATGTGTTTAAAGCCTGGTAAACAGATGATGAAAAACAATGACCGGATGCTACATTGTGTAGAGCCATTTCCGATTGGTAAGGCGTGACAGATGTATTAATGATCACACTAATACTGTGTCAATCAACACGTGGCACTGGCTTGACTCTTTTTAAATTGATTGCAGCATTTTAGAGGTACATCTCGAAAGCAAGCCAGACAACTGATATTTTCACAAAAAAAGGCTCGGCAAACTGAAATATTTTGTATTCTTGTGTCGCGTGTTGCCAGATCAGTTTGATAGTTCCGTTTCATATTGTAAATACCCTTTCAGTGGGGAAGTAAAACCAAATGGGCGGAAACACCCTTTAAGCGAAATGGGATAGTGAAACCGGAACCATGGAATGATATGAAAAGAGATAAAACGGGGAAATTTTTGGACATATTGGAACAACTTCCCTTTCTCTATAGTTAGACAAGTCTTTAACGTATTCTAAGATACGACTGGCCGAGTATTATTCACCCGCAGGTCGCAACTAGCTATATAGGCCTGTCCTGATCTTGATTGTGCTCGTAAAGTGCTGGAGAATTGCTCTCTGGAGTGCCAAAAAATTGCTAAGAAATTGCCAAAAGTCCATAAAGCTGCTAGCTAAATTACAAAAGTTGCCTTTTAAAAATTTGGATATTTTATATAAACGTAAAGTAAAAACTGTATTTTTTGTGCGTCGCAATAATAAACTTAATTGGCTCCAAAGAGTTGATCGCAATAAAGGCGGCTTCTAACCATTAATTTCTTTTTTAATGTTAGATAATAGGCCTGCGAACATTCAATATTGCATGAATCGAAGTTTTGTATGAAATAGTTGCCTTTGTCGTGCTCTAAACTTGAAGTTGCTACTGAATAAATTGCTCCGAAGGGCAAAACGGCTAAAAAGTCGCCAAGCACAATCGGGAAAGGCCTAATCCCAATAGACCCTTGTATCTATCGATCTTAGTTGCTATCTTGACAATACTCGAGGACGAATTTCGAAACTGTCTGTCTGGAAACAGAGATCTTTAAAACAGAATTCAGCAGATGGCGGTTTGATTAAGATTTTACAATAAATTGTGATAAGAGACTACTCATATTGTAGATTCAAAAATTACATTAAAGGAGAAAATGCCAGTGATTACAACAAAACCTTTCAAGGAGTTGGCTTCATACTCTCGATTCTTAAACCTTCTTCAGTTTCATGCAGGCGTGACTGTATTTCTCTCTAGTGGTCATCTTGGAGGTTTTTTTTTCGATGAGTCCGTTTTTCTCACGATATGGAGTGAGGGCTTTGAAAGAGAAGAGATTTAAAGAAGAAGTTACTAGATTAAGAGTTTGCTTTTTCTTCACGTCGGCAGAACCATAAGAGAAAACTCACACAATTTAAGGGAGCATTCATTACTTATCCCCTGGTTTAGTAGGGGAGGGGGTGGGGGGGGGGGGAGAGGAAGATTTTAGGGAGACATGGTTTCCAGGAAAAACCAAGAAGAGTTCAGATCTCAGTCGCCGCTAACAGAGTACTAATAATGGTGCGAAAACCAAGCACATCTGAAAGACGTTAGCTCTGCCGGAACATTGGTGTGGATTTGGGGCCATGTATGGAGGTGAGTGTGCAAAATGACATGCATGTTTTGGTCTTAAAGACGGTCAGGAGCAGAGAGCTAGGCGGGTTGGAAGTATTCCCCCCTTCCTCCCTCGGGATGTACTTCCTTCTTTCCTTGCTAATAAATTAGTTGAATTCACATGGATCTAACCCAAAGTTTCAAAGAGCACATACAGAGAGTCCACAAAAAGAAACTTCCGCTTCACTCAGAGGAAATAATTCAGTCGGGAGGGACCGGAAGTCTCAGAGGAAAGGTCACCCTAGTGGCGCCCGAGCGGATATTGCGGTCGTCTTTCAAGCACATCACGCGTGTTAAGATCATTGAAAATGAGAAACAGAAAGACTTTAGATTGAAATACGATTACAACTATATATTTGAGCCGTTTGCTCCTTGATAAAATTGAAAATAACTAACATCCAATGATAAGACTAGTACTAATCATGGATTAGTAAAGTACGCTCGATCTAGCCTATTTTTGTCTCAGCGTAATAAAATCCAGGGCACAATAGAACTTGTAAACATCAAATGGTGGGGCGGCTCACAGTTCTGATTTTCAGTAACTCATGTCCTTCGATCAAATGGTTGCAATTTATCCACATATCTTCAAGCCATCCGTCTTCCAGCCCGCGGGACTTAGTCAACGTGATTCAACTCCGCTCTCGTATGACATCGAGGTGGATAGATAATCCCCCCACTCACCATTCCCGATAGACAATGACCGGTCTCGTGTCCACACGAAACCACTTGTCGCCTTCGGAGATCCGAGGCAGAGACAGATGGAAAGATACAAGCGGTAGCCTTAATTTCTTCACAAGATAAAAATTACCCACGTTCTGTTACAAAGTAAACGCTTAAAAGCAGCAAGAAGGTCAAAAATTATAAAAACGTCAATGTAAACAAAATTTTAACTTACAACGCTACCTCGTAATTGAAAATTTGATGATTAACACAAGAATCTTCAAAGCGGTCTTAGTAACTTTAGGGAAATGACAATACGTTTTATCCAAGTTTTATTTCAGTATATACAATTTATGATGAACTGACAAAGTTCCTTTTATTTTAGTGCTAGAATTTTGAAAGAACCTCATATACAAAATATTAGTTGACAGGGCACTTTGCAGCTGAATGTTTGTATGCAAGCGCTCCAGTTACGTATCGATAAACAAATTTTGTCTGTCTAGGCTTGCCGTGATATTTTTCCCCGTTATCAGAAGCATATCTGATATTAAGGATCACTGCACCTGCAAGCCGACGCATCATCGAAAAAGTTCCTTTTCAGGATCTCCTCTGTGTGAAGCCGTAATCCTTCCAAAATCCTACCCGGCAATAGCACGTGAACAATTTTTAACTGGTTGGAGAAGACTTCTGCATTGTTGAAGTAATTTTCTGGGAAATACGCTTGCTGAAGTAAGCAGTTATATTGAAATAACAAAAAACTGTTTTGATATGAAAGGGCTTTTTCCCCAGGGTCAAACTTGCCAATACTACTTGGGAGGGAAACGGTGATCTTCCCACTCTCTGGTTTCGGCTATTTGTAAACCAAGGTGAAAATATTTGCGACTACAGCGAGCTTAAGATGATAAGGGAATTTACCTCTGCTTTCGCTCTGGCCTCGTGATGGTCATGGTTAAAAATTCCATTTGTAACACTTACGAGAAAGAGACATCTGATTGAGCATGAATTGGAGGGAACTTTTGGGGTTATTTTCACTCTGAGAAATACGGAACCTGGATTCCCCTTTGCTGTGATTTTGTTTTCTAACAAAAGGATTTTCCCCAATAACACGATACTACGGTGGATATTTGATTCATTCTGATGGAGAACTTACGCACGAAATGTCAGCACCTTTAAAAAATCTTTACGATGGCCAATTTACTGTATTAGCTATGTTGATTAAAACAAATCATCTTGGACGCAGCACCACAATTTCTTTAGAAACTAACCTCTTTATCACAGTTTCTTTAGAAACTAACTCTCTCTATCACAGTTTCAGTTTTGTCAAACAACCTTATCCAGGCATTTTTAGAAACTGAAATATGACAAACTGAACGAGTATTTCATTCTGAGATCAAAGTCGTAGACAAGTGATTTTTCAGCCCCGTTGGTAACATATCTAACGAAATACAACTCAAGAGACAATTTATGTGTATTGGCTAAGGAAATTGAATTGTTTGAAACATTTTTTCCATGAAACGTTATCACTAAAGCGGGTGAGTGTGGTCATATTGAAATGTAAACAGTACAATATTTTGAAAGTGGGATGATGCAAGGGAATTTGCCCTCAACTGTAATTGTTACGTGATAGTTTGGATCCACGTATAAATAGCCTAACGCAGGCATTGCACCAATCTATTGAATAACAAACCTGCAGGCTGCTTGGCGAAGAGGTTTACAGTTATTTCTCAGTACTGAGCTAAATATCGCTTATCTAAAGATGATTTTTGGATCACTGGCATTTGCCGTAATAGGTGACATGATCGCAATGAAGTATTACCCACAGAATGGTTCCGCACTCGCCTGGAGCCTCGCCCAAGCTAAAGGAAGTTTGTCCAAGCTCCGCAACACCACCCATAGATTCGCAGAAGTGTTCTGCAATAAGCCAGACGAATGCAAAGTTGCCATAGACCAGTTTTTTGAGGTAGTTTCTGACATTCCTCACGACCTTGTGGAGGCATTTGTAAAGTTCTTAGAAAAGTACTCTAACGGACCGGAAAGCGACCGCGCTCAAGATGGTGGTACTGTGCAGAAGAACCCAGATGTAGCTAAAAAAGGTGCTGTTGATTTTACTAAAGAGACGACAGAAGTGAAAGGAAACGTAGCGAAAGCAGAAAGCATAATTAACTCATTGACGTTTGCGAGTTACGATGAGAATAACCTGTGTGACCTCAAAGAGGGCATTCCTGACAATGAATACGATGTGACTGTCGACGAAATTGCTGATCTGACCGGCATGCCGGGAAAACTTAAGAAGACAATCAAGCGAGCTAGAAATTTTTACCGGTGGAAATATCCTTGCCGTTAATAAGCTGGGGTTCAAGGCAGACGATGGTAGCCTAGTCTTTGGTCGAGTAGCCGTCATCCGTCGAGGGAAAGTTCTAGACATGGCATACTCACTTCACTCGGTGGAATATGAGCTCATCTCAAAACATGACAACGCAGAAAATTTAAAGCAATTCTCGGAAAGCCTTGACAACGAGAATGATGATGAGGCGAAAGGAAACTCCAAGAAGGGAATTTCTATGAACCTGAGGAGCGACTTCATGGCGTTCTTCCATAAGCAGGCCATCGACGGATTTGTGAAGCATTGCGATTATGTTTTGAAAACCATGAACCACGGAGAAGACGTGGTACGTGCCCTTGGTGTCGACAAGAATGGCGGAATTACCGGAGAGGAAAAGAAAAACGAATGATTTCTAACGACTATTTACGGCCGTGGAAAAGACGCTCGAATGAAGGGCAAGAAAGACGGAAATTACACCAAAACAACGAACTTTTCCGACATGTTTTGTCCTTTAGCATTTAGAACTGAAATAGGTATTAACATATTATATCCTGCCATTAATCTTTTTCATTAGTCAGGTACGAAAATTTTGTCAGTACTTGTTTAGGAAAGCTTGAAGTCATTAGAACGCATTTTGGTTTTGTGTCTATCTCAACATGTCATATTGAAGTCTAAGACATGCCTAAGGTAGAGTTTGTGTGATAAAATATCATCATTTTTATGGAGTTACGTGCATTTCGCCGTATTTTGCAATTGGAGAAATTTTGAAGAACTTCAACCTCTGGCCCGAAATAGGACAATTTCACCTGTCTAAGCTTGTTGCGATATTTCTACTGTCATTAGATGTTTATCCTAATGATCACTAGAGCTGCAAGCTGACGCATCATTCAAAATTTTCAGCTTGTCAGCATTTTTTTTTTTTACTGAACGATAAATAAAACTCTCCTATGTGATCCCCTAGCACTTTCAAAATTCTCAACTTGTCAGCATTTTTTTTTTTTACTGAACGATAAATAAAACTCTCCTATGTGATCCCCTAGCACTTTCAAATTCCTTCCAGACAACTGCGTGTGAACAATTTTTAGTTGGTTTGCGAAGAGTTCTGCATTGTTTAAAATTATTTTTCTTAGAAATACTCCTGCTGTGGCAATCGAGTACTGTAGTAATCGAATACTGTTATATTGAAAACAAAACAAAAAGCTGTTTTGAAATGAAAGGGTTTTTTCCCCAGGGTCAAAACATCCCAATGCTACTTGAGAGGCAAACGGTGAGCTTTATGCTCTCTAGTTATCGTTTTTGTAAACTAAGGTAAAAAGGATTGCATTTTCTGTAAAAATGAACTGACAAGAATTTTTTTTGTCTTCTACTTTGCCATAAGTCTGAGCTTTGTGTCATAAAATCTCAATATAATTATGCAGTTATGTCTTTCGCAGTATTTTGCGATTTTAGTTATTTTGAAGAAGTTCAACCTCTGGCCCAAAATAGGAGAGGTTCATGTATAAAACAAGACTTCTTAAACTCAAAACATATTATAGTGTATAAATATTTTAAAGGCATGGTTTCCTTACTGAATCATATCTTTAAAATGTGTATTACAGTTGTAAGTTTTTATAACCTTTACAATCGTAAACGATGAACCAATAAAACGAGGGTTCAAACTCAAACATCTTGAAATTCATTGATATTTTAAAGGCGCATTTTTCTTACAAAATTATTGCTATAAAACGTATTTTACACTTGTTCGGTTGGTTTTGTCCTACAGAGTTATTTCTTCCCAATCGTATTTTACACATCTGACAATTTCCACAGAACGAATGTTTCTCTTACAACTCCTCCGTTAGACCGTCTCCAGAACTGATGCAATCTCCCTCATTTGACTGGAAAATTTCTGGCAGGAAAAAAAAGAAAGGAGAACTGTTGCTTGTTTATAAGTCAGAAAACTGTTTTTAGAAAAACCGTCCGTGATACGACTGATACCAAAATTGCTGTAGGAGTTGCATACATTGTATTTTCATCAAGTTAAGCTCAGGTAAGGAGACATTTGAGACTTCTCACTTTTGCAGAAACTCACCTTAAATTCGCCAATGGTCATTTCAAAGGACTTTGAAGTGATCGCCCCAGAGGGGTCTGTCACTGTTACTAAAGCTGTGATGTAGGGAGAATTCAGACTGCGACAAGAGCTAGAACTCACTCCAACAGAAAGTTTCCATTTCATGTCAAGTAACTAGAGAGATCAATTATATTGTATCATTAATTACATTCAACATTGAGAGAACCAAAAAAAAAAGAAAACCCTAAGTATCATATGCATATTGGTTGAATGAATAATTGCATACAACGTTCAAAGTCTTAAGAAACCCAACAATTGGCATTCTGTGACACCAAACAGTTATCTTTTTCATCACTAAAGTAATGTTTCATGAATTGTGTCAAAAGAAAATTGTGAGCATTAGGTTTCAAAAAAAGGAAGAAGAGGCATTGCCAAGTTTTGATGAGAAGGCATGGAACTTCCTGAACAAATATTTCCTACATTTCTGACCTTATTTCCCCCTTCCCTCTATGGCACCCAACTAAAAATCACTGATTACACCTTAAACCTAAAATTACTGTCAGTAGCATTCTTGAAAAGAAAAAAATTTAGCAGTACTTGCATTGTACTGTGCTGATCTCTCAAAATAGCTTTCAAGTGTATTTATCGAAATCAATTACTTTGACACCATTTTTTTGATACCTGCCCAACATTCAGGGTTTGTGTTAAGTCTGAGCTGCTTAAAATCTTTCCCTGAAAGAGAGATTGCAGACAGGAGTTTGAACACATATAAACTGAGATACAAAATTAAAATCAAATTCAAATGAATCATTATTTTCAGTTTCCAGACTCAAGACTATTAAATCATTTAGCTGTAATGGAAAAGCAGTTGCCATGGGTGGGCTCTAAAATCAAAAAATTCACCACAGATAATGTTAAAGAAATGTTTTGGCCAAAATAATTTATCTAAATTCAGCAACCTTAGAAAGATCTCAACTGGCAACAAAACACTTATTGCATTTCAGAAGAAACTAATGACATCTTCCAGTTTTTGCGACAGTTCACCTTGAACTTTACATGACAATAATATTCTTACCTTAACATGACTAACTGACTCAAAAACAAACACTTACAAAAGTCTGCACAAACTTAAAAACAATCCAAAAATATTAATAATCCATTGAACTAGATAACTAAAGAAATACTAAGAGAAACTTAAGAAAAGCAGCATATTACCTGTTCATTCCAAACATGTTTAAGAACTGAAAGAGTATTCTCCTTCCAGCATAAAGATGATTTCAGTTCTGCAATTAGTTTCTCAGAAGGTAACTTGGCCTTAGCAGCAGACCTGTTGAAAAATAGTAACAGATTGAATCTTATCTGCAATATAAAGTGGTAAACTATGGGGGACTCAAATACCTAAAGGTTGACAAGTCCTCGTTCAAGCCCTGAATGGGTCACTGTGTTGTGTTCTTGGGCAAGACTCAACTTTCATAATGCCTCTTTCCATCCAGGAGATACACAGATATCAGCAAACTATCAGGGAAGCCTGATGAAATCCTGGGGTTTAACATGCAATAGACTGGTATCCTATCCAGGGAGGAGGGGCAACACTCCTAGCTACTTCATGCAGTGGAAACTGCGATAAGCTTTGATTAAATAGACTACCTGGCTTAAGTGCAGAATAATATTTTACTTACAGCTAGAACATTTTAGAAAGTGTGCTAACATTAGAAATAAGCATTTACCTGAATACATAGCTAATGGCATTGAGTAACAGCTTGGCATCATATGATATTCCAGCATCCTTAAGACACTTCAAGAAGAAAATCCATAACAGGTACAAGTAAATTTTTTGGATATTGATCACTCTTTTTTAAATAAAAAAAAAACAACATTGCTGTGATAAGGTGAAAATCAACAAAACTAAAATTCCTTTGGAGGCCCTGAAAATTTGTCATCAGTGGAAAAAAGATAAATGACATATCCTCAAAGAATGATGACAAAAAAAACAAAACAAAAGAAGTGGTTCAGTTCAACCATTAGTAAGAATTGTGTGCTGTATATTCAGGATCCTAAGCAAGATCTTTTTGCACATGCATGTTTCCATTTATGTAACCTTTCATTACAATAAGAGCCTGTCCTTGCGAAAGAGAATTACCCATAGTGCTTGTGTCCCTATTGAGGACATAAGGGCATTCTGCTGAGAAAGACTGAGAAAGAAAGGTGTCCTGGAAATCAGTTACCATAGACAACTAGGAACAACCAGTAAGAAGCTAAGAACAAAAAATGACTATAGGATCCGATCTAAACATTGGAGAGAGTAGTAATGAAAAGCTGTCTATCTGTTGTGCAGTATGTTTCACTGGTAACCTGTCAATTGGTTTCGGGTGGTTTAACTAATTAATGACCAATTTCCACGCGTTTGGCCTGTGTTTAGTCATTTTACGTCATTTGACAAATGCATTATGTCTCTCGCAAAGATTCTTATTTAATGGGGTCCTGGCTATTACACAGCACTGAAAGATCTGCCTCACTTGATAAATGTTACAAGTAATCTATCCTTTGATTCATGATAAACTTAAGTTGTGCAAAAATCTTCAGTACCTTTTGATAATGTTCCTCAGGAAGAAGTGCAACTCTGTACTGAAGAAATGCTGCTACATCCTGGCACTACAACACAAAAGAGCACATAAAAATAAATCACAGTGGAGCTCAAACATGTGATACTGGCATCGTTCTGCAATATTTGCAAGTAATTATAGGGTTATGATTCATATACCATTTCAACAAGGATGTCTTGTGGTACAGAATTAAGTGCCTCCACTGCAGAGTTAAAACCTAGCGATCAACCAACAAAAAGAAAGAGGTTAAAATTCAATACGAGTTGAAAATACTCCTCAACAATCGAGAGAAAGACATGAAACAACCTTGAGGTAAATCCACGAACACTTGAGACATCTTTATTTCCTCTGGCCTCAGAGGCGCAGAATTCTTCCTTCATATGAACAGCAGTTGCTCCTGCAGAGATATTTGGTTGTTTATGCGACATGAATTTTATCCGGAAGAGGTGAACTTTAGCGATGAGTATTTTTTGGGAGGACTGGGTATTTGTCCAGCGGTTAACTCTAATAATTCAAAATGGCGGCTCAATCAGGACTAGGATGAACTTAGGAATCTTTTGGGAAAATCAAAATAAACTATGAAGCTGGTAAGGATATGGAGGTGTTTCTGATTCATTTTATTACAATTATTTTTTCTTCTTAATTTTGGGGTTGTTTCATTTTCTTTTACAGTATTCCCTAGGAAGAACCAGCTCGGCGCCATGTCTCGTACTGCAGTTCAAAGGAGCAAGTATAATGTTGGACTGTTCTTTAGATGTGTCAACTCTGCAGCACTTTATGCCTCTTTCATTAGTGAACAAGTGAGTTTATCGATTTTGAGGTACTTACAATTACAACCACAATTTCAATTAAGAATTCATGGTTTTCAGTAAACCTGAAGGTGTGCGAGTAACATTTTTTCCTTGTAATATTTATGTAAATAGTGAAAGAACAAGTCAGCTAAAACCATGGACAACCAGGGAACTCCAAGATATTGAGGGATTTTCTGCCCAGAATGTAAGTTGTTTATGATATGACTTCATTCCCAGAGATGGAGATCTAAAATCTGGAGATTTTTTTTCAGACCAGCACCCCCCCCCCCGACCGAATTCGTCAATGCGGCCCCCCCCCGAAAATTTCTCTTTTGATTTAGACCCCCTACTCCCCCCCCTCCAGGTAATTTTGCAGGAAAAATATGGATCTATCTGTCAATGACTTCAATTTGTTGAATACTCAATCTAATCAGTTTCTCCCCTATATAGGAGGAACAAACAAGAAACTTTCTTCTTTTTGTTTGGAATGAACAACATGCATCACACAAGAAAATGAAGCCAGAAACGAAATACAAGGATAAGAAGTCGGATGATTTTGAAATTTTGGAATATATGGAGCTTAGTTTTTTGTGGGCAACTGATCCAAACTTCCTTTTATCCAGGAATATTGGTCTTCTGTACAGGGGGGCCAGAGATTGGCTCTGTATCCGGGAGACTTCAGAATAATCTGCGAGAGTTGGCACATATGATCCCATATTTTCCATAATTCCTTATATCATTCCATGCTGTCTGTTATGCTGTTGTTTAGCCCTTGGCCTGAAAGAGGGATAAGCATTCGATTTTATCATACAATATTACCCCTGAATCACACATTAAGGTTATGTGAATGAGGGAAATGATCACCAAATAAAGAAGCTCTCAATTGCTAAACAAGTTCTCCATGTAAGCAACTTAGAAAAAGTATGGAGAAAATGCATACTGATGGTAGAATGTTAAGGAATTAACATGTCTATGTACCTGACACTGCTCAATTTAATACTCCTCAGAACTTAAAGGAAATTGGTGGGAAAGTATTCATAGATGAGGAACCAGAAATTTGCCCTCCAGAGGTAATTCAGATGATATTGAAATGCAACACTTTGCTTTTTAAACTCTCATGAAGTGCTCAGTAAGTATGGTAAAAATATAACATTCTTGAATTGGAGAAAGAAAACCTCTTATTTTAAACCCCTGTAACCTCTAAGAGTGATTGGCATCTAACATTTTTTTACAGTGTCCTTGCTGAATCAAACATTAAGGTTATGAGATTAGAGGAAATTATGGCTTACAAGAGAAACTTGTGATGGGTGAATTAATTCTCCATGTCAGCACCATATGAAATGTATATAAAACAGTGTGGAGAATATAAATACCCATGTTAGGGTGCAAAGGGTTCATTGAAGGAGTTAACCCAAAGAAGAAGAGGAAGCAATTTGTTGTCAAAGCAAGTAATGCACCTTTTGAAAAACAGAAGGAAAGATTGCCATGGAGATATCTCAAGCTTGACAGTCTTTGTTAAGTTTAATTTTTGTTTGGGTTAATTAGGATATTAACTTTTGTTGGTGATTATTTACTTTAATTTGATAGGATTGTCTGCTGGATATTTCCACCATTGACATCATTCTTATATCTAATTACCATTTCATGTTGGCATTACCTTTCATAACAGAGGTAAGTTGTAATTGATAATGTCGCGGGTCAGTCCATGGATAATTTGGATCATTCCTAACAAACATTTCAGCAAATTATCAATGTGTAAGTGAAAGGTGATGTTATTTAGTGAACAAAACAGGCATACTTGGAGAAAAGGAACTTCAAGGAGAGCATACAACCTTCTGATTAGTATCTTGGATACTTCACCACTAAACTGTATGAGTCCGGTGGCAGGCTGGCTGTTTAATTAGGCTCTTGATGATGAACTTCTCATATACTTCTAGGAAAGGGAGGTTGATATGATGTCAAAATGTAATGCTTCTGCGCAGTGACAATGTGAATGGCAATGCATGGTAGATGTTTTTGTTGTGACTTTTCTTTCACTTTTCCTTAGCATTCAGGATTCAAAGGAAAAATCTATGCCACTGAACCAACAGTTCAGATTGGAAGGTAAGAATTGTGCTGATCTGTGTGGTGTTCAAAGAGGGTAAGTTTCTAAAGAAACTCTGGTGTTGCATTGGTGGGAAAGTATAACAGGGTAACTAAGTACTATAAATCGCTCTGTTGAAAGGCTAATGCTAGAAGCATCAGCTTTTTAACTCTTTGCAGTGGCCAATTTACATTATCAGATCAGTTGACAATACTTAATTACCTTGTGTGATGTACAGACAGGTAATTTATTAAGTGTCCTTTAAAAGTCTGAGACCTTGTTTCTTGCTTATGTCCTTGATTGTGAGAATCTAAGTTAAAATGTGTAAGCATGTTATTTTATTGAGGAATTTTATCTGCAGAGAACTAATGTTAGAGATGGTGGTGTATGCAGAGCGAGTTCCAAAAGTGAGCAAAGGAAACATGTGGAAGGACAATGAAGTTTTAAGGTTTGTTTTGTTATTTTTATGTTCCCAGGTTCTCAAAACAACGCAATGAGTCAACACAACACAATGACTTAGTCAGGTCTTAAAATGGACCTTTCGAGCAGGATTTTCAGCTCGTTTCTGTTAGGCTACCACATCTCCTTTAAGATCCCGGAATGGTCAACCAAAGTAAGTGAAGACTGAGTTAACAAGGTCACAATACTTTTGGGGCTGGCACTTTAGCAGACCTTTAATTTTTTTTTCTTTTTCTTTTTCTTTTTTTTTTTTTTTCATTTAATATTTTGTTGTTTCAGATGTCTTCCTCCTCCTCTGTGTGACTTAAAGGGGACAAAGTCATGGAAAGTACTTTACAGGTGAATCTTGAAATTACAACAAGTTATTGAAAGGTGATTTATAAATGATATTCTAGTTGACAGCTTCTGTTTTAGTGTATTGTATTCTAACTTGATAAAAAAAAATTTAAAAATTGATCAATCCCTTCAGGTAAGATTTACATGTAGATCATATCAGCTCCAAAAGCATTGAGAGCCACCAAATTCTTGGTATATACTCAATTGAGGCTTGCAAAAAGATGAAATTTAGTTTGTTGCATGGACGAGTTTTTGAACCAAGTATGAAATTCTGAGAATGTGCCTCAGAAACACCCATTTCAGAACAGTTTGTAATCCAGGCTCATGAAATATCCTAAGGAATGCAGGGAGGCCTATATGAATTTGAAACAAAATCACTGCTCAAAATCATCTTTGTAACTTTTGTCATTTGAAATAACTGTTCTCCTGCAAAATGATTTCTTTCCTTTGGCACATTCCTTATGACAGCAAAAAAGATGTAAAGGCTTCAGTATCAAAGATTCAGAATGTTGGATATTCAGAGAGAATTGTAAGTATTGTCAGAAAAGGCTGAAATGTATTATATTTCACAATTTTAACTCCTTGTTACTTCCATCCAAAGAGAGCAGGATTAGATTGCTAATACCAAAATGTTGTGCTTACAATTTCTCTTGTTTTGGTTTTCAATCTTAAACCAGTTTGAATTTCACTTTTCATTGTTTCCATTGATGACAATGAATTCCAAACAAACGAATGTCTAATCAAACTGATTTGAATAGTTTTAAACCAAGGAAAAATTTTGTTTGACTGCTTTCAAATCTCAACTCTTTTCAATGTAGGATCTGTTTGGTATTCTAAAGCTCACTCCCCTCAGTTCTGGATATTGTTTGGGAAGCTGTAACTGGGTCATAGAATCTGACTATGAAAAGGTTTGTTAAATGAAGTTAGGTTTGATTTGTTATTGTAACACAATATTGGGAAGCTTAGTATTACTAATACTTTTTTATAACTTGAATTGAAGCACTGGTGTACAAAACCAACTTACCTTTACAGTGTGTATCAAATTTAAGCTGGTGTTTAGGTGTTTAAAGTTTATTATAGTTTATAATGTTTGTACCTTTTTCATTCTTTTGGTTGGTTTTCCCTTTTATTAAAGAAGTAATGTTATTGTACAGAAAAAAAAATTGAAAAACAAAACAAAACAAACTATTTTTATGACATTATGTATATGTTTAACTCATTTTCCCTCCTATAACACATGTGCAGTACAAAATGAAAAAACTTAACTTTTAATAAACACAAGATATTTGTTTATAACAGGTCAGTTATATTTCTTGTTCATCGACATTCACCACTCATCCTCTTCCAATGGACCAGTCCATGCTGAAGAACAGTGATGCCTTAATTATGACTGGCATCACACAAGCTCCCACTGCAAACCCTGATGCCATGCTGGGGGAATTCTGCACTCACTTAGGTAAGTACAACAAATACAACAACATGGGAATGTACAGTTAAGGTGTTTCAAAGTCAAATATCTTATGCAATCTAGGCTGTATTACCCTTGGACCCCTAAGAGTGACCAACATTTAATTTCTCCCTACAATTTCTCCTCTGAATCACACATTAAGGTCATGAGAATAAAGTAAATGATCACCAACTTAAGAAGCTCTTGATTGTTTGACAAATTCTCCTTGTCAGCACCTTAGGAAATGTATAGAGAACAGTATGGAGAATATGCATACTGATGTTAGGGTGTAAAGGGTTAAGAGAAGCATGGTATAGTGATATGATTTATAATTGTTTGTTTTCTTCTTATTCTACAGCTACCACTTTACGAAATGGAGGAAATGTTCTTGTGCCTTGCTGCCCCTCTGTAAGTTGTTTGATAAGGCTTGTATTGACCAACAGTCATTAATTACACCAGTAGAACATCAAAATGGTGTTAAATTCAATGAGTAAAGGCAAGAATGCAAAATGATATAGAAATGTACAAAAATGGTTGCGGAGAAATAATAGTTTCCTTGAATTATGAGTTTGTAAAGTATTTGAAATCAGAGAATGGATAAAAAGGCAACGCTTTAATTGTCTTCCTTACCCAGCCTCTTTATCTTCCATTCCAAACTTCCTCCTCCATCAGAGGTTTAAATAAAAGCAATCTTTCACCTATAAGATCCTTCACCGCCTTAGCTTGTTTAGCTTGTTTAGCTTGTCAGCAAAGTCTCATGTTTGAGTTTCACCTTATGGCATAGCCACCTATTGCAGCAGCGACTGCAGCTTATGGGAAAAGTTATTGAAACACTTTCCATGTCTTCATGGCACATTCTCTACCTTCCTTTCAATTACCTCATGCCAACTAATTCTTTTTTTTTTTTAATCACAGGGTGTTCTCTATGATCTTTTTGAGTGTTTGTACTCATATATGGATGGTGCCAATCTTTCAGCCATCCCTATCTACTTCATCTCTCCTGTTGCTGATAGTTCTTTAGCTTACTCTAATATTTTTGCAGAGTGGTAAGTGAAAAGAATTGACTCAACTTTGCAATCGTTTTCTCCCTTTGGAAAAATTAGTTGTATTGTTTCCCTGAGGTGATCAGCATTGAAAGAGGCCCCAAGAAAGGAAGGAGCTCTGAAATATTGTTGACAGTAATAAGATACAACCAAACAAGCATTTCTTATTGTATATATCCTTTTATCCCTTTGAGTGACCGGCATCTAAATTGATCCGTACAGAAATAGTGCAAAATCATTCATTGAGATCACGAGAATTAAGTAAATGATCTCCAACCTGAGAAGCTTTGATTGTTAAACAAATTCTCCTTGTCAGTACCAAAGGAAATGTATAGAGAAGGCATAGGAGAATATGGATACTGATGTTAAGGTGTAAAAATTAAGGGGGGGTTTTGTAAAGAAATTGTGTTGCTGCGTCGGTGAAAGGTATTACAAAATAATTTGGTTTTATCAATTGAGTTGTTAATTTGAATCGGCCTACGGGGGAGAGGTCTTAAGTAAACATTTAAAGCATCACCCCTTCGTCAGAGAGAAAATGAAGTCCTCCTAATGTATTCTTGTATTTCTGTGGAAGACACTGACCAATTTGTTCTCTTTTTTAAGGCTTTGTCAGAGTAAGCAAAGCAAAGTTTATCTACCAGAGCCACCATTTCCACATGCTGAGGTACATGTACAGAGCCTTGCTCTTGTTTTACCAATTTTAACCCTCCAGATCTACCAGCTATCTACGAAAGACTTCCCTTTTGGATCGTCTTGAGGGTTTGGTGTCACGCCATCCTCGGAGATCCAGGGGTTTTGAGTCGATTTCAAGTCGGGCTCTCCCGCCCTGAATTGAAATCGACTAACAATTGCTGGGTCTCCGAGGATGGCGTGACACCCTAACCACATCGCCTTGCTGATTGAGCGCTTTTCGAGCGTCGGAAAACAAAACTTACGATATCACAGCAGCCAATCAGGTGTACGAAAAATATCACGAGGAGCCAGTGAGAATCCAGAGTAAAGAAACGCAAAAAGCTTCAAGCGCGGGAAAACGTAAGAGATTGGTTCTAGTTCTGGGTCTGATTGGTTGAAAAAGTGGCGCGAATCTTTTTGGATCAGTCAAAATGGAAGTCAAACAAACCGAAATATTTGCGGATTACCTTCGATATCCAGTTGAAAACGTATTTGTGTCAATTGAACAAATAAATTCCGATTTTCTATGCGTCCGTCCGGAAAAGATAACAGATGACGTAAAAAATGGGGAAGAACGAAAGTCGGAAAAGTGGCACTCGAGGCACAGCCAAGTGTGGCACTGATATTCTTACCACCTTTTAAGCCATTTTCTATTTTTTTTAACAGCTTGTAAAAGCAAACCGTCTGAAACACTTTCCCAGCATCCATGGTAAGATAGCATACATCTTGACTTCTCCCGTTTTACAGTAAATTATCATCTTTGAGTGAAGTGCTATAAACTGAGTATTGTTGCCGATAATGACCTCGAACTCGAGCAGACCATTTTAAACCAGTGAGCAGCCGATACAACTGCAACTGTTTTAATTAATCCTTGAAAGTTTTAGAGTTCTTCCTTCCTCACCAGAGCCCAATTACATCGGTATGATAATAACATTGCATTCAGCTGCCCCACCCAATATTGAACGGTTCTTTGTGTGATCACCGAATGTTGTAGAATTTTGCAAAGTCACGTATTAGTTTTTGGTGTTGCTTTTGGGTTTTTCGCTTCTATGCATCATTCCTCTACGATGTGAAATTGTCTTTCTAAGCCATTAGAAAGGAGACTCCTTACGTTTAAAATCTTATATTCCCCACCGCCCGTGGGTGACCCGGGGGGCGGGAGGGGGTGTGTCAAAGCTTCGAATTGATCGATGCATAAGCCATTGGGGTGACTATGCCTGTGAACATCGTCAGTTTCATAAAGAGTGATTTTTGCAGATGGATTGAGCAGTTGTTTCAAGACGCCCTGTGTCGTATTTACTGGACATCCATCGTTAAGATATGGAGATGTAGTGCACTTCATGGAACTTTGGGGAAAATCAAATGGAAACACTGTTATATTCACTGGTAAGAAAAGTGTCCTTGATTATGACACTCCCTTTAGAAACCGCTTTGTTTAGAAAACCATATGCCGTTTTCTATATAATTTTGTTTCAGTTTGACGAGTCAAATTAAATGTCTTCCTTTTAGAGCCAGAGTTTCCATACCTCGAGGCTCTTGCTCCATATCAACCTCTAGCAATGAAGGTAGGTGTGTTAACCCTTTAACCCCTAAGAGTGACTAACATCTAATTTCTCCTTACAACATCCCCCCTGAATCAAACGTTAAGGTCATGAGAATAAAGGAAATGATCAGCAACTAAAAAAGCTCTTGATTGTTGAACAAATTCTCCTTGTCAGAACCCTTGGAAATGTCTAGGGAGTATTATGGAGAATATGCATACTGATGTGAGGGAGTAAAGGGTTAATCGTGTTAAATGTAATTAAACAAATAAATTAACGAATCAATTGAGAGGACGGGCGAAAAAATCTTCGGAAGGGAGAGGAGGTAAGGTCGACCTTCTTGCTTGTGCTTCGAGCGCCCTCGTCCACTCTTTTAGGAGCTAGGGAATTGTTCTATGTACCTCGATAACTTTTAGACTAAAAGCTGCAAACAAAAGTAATTAAGTTGTATTTTTCCGCACAAACACACATTAAATTTCAATTTGGGTTATTGTTCATCTGTTTCTTTTTTTAGGCTTGTTACTGTCCGATTGATCCAAGACTTAACTTTACACAAGCTAACAAACTTATTCGTGAACTTCAGGTCAGTTCTTTTACACCGGTGACAGTTATAGAGAGTTTTGAGTGGAACAGTGAAACTTTTTCCTTCGCGGAAGATTGCTCTCTTGTACTCTAGGTCACGTAGCTTAGGCGGCGAATTGAAAATTTCTCTGGTTACTTGCATCCTCCACAAATCCCACCTCTCGCTAAAACGATTATGTTTTTGTTACCTTTTCGGGTTATTTCCTTCCTCCATTTTTCTGAACTCCTCATTTCCTAAACCTCGTTTTTATTAGCTCCCTTACAGCTTTTTAAAGGTTGTAATGGGGTCAATTGTGATAATTGTCTCTTTACTTTTACTCTTCAGTCCTAACTATTTTAAATTTTCGAATGTGATCTTTAGAGAAAGATACGGTATCATTATTACTTTTTGTTCGTTTTTATTTCAGCCTGGTCAGCTTGCTATACCGGACACATACACCAGAGCACCGGATTTATTGCCGCACAGAACAGACTTAACTATTCAAGATACGGTAAACAATTTTGCTCTAACAGATGTTCATCGCGGGCAATGATCAGAAGACGTCCTTGCACGAGCAATCACTTGTGAACAAGAGAGGAGCGATTTTCTAGACTGAACCACCCGAAAGGCCTTACTCCTATGTTAACTACTATTAGCATGCTTAGCAAGCGGTTTTTCGACGCAGGTTGAAAATCGATCTATGAAAGTGTTGGACAGTTTCCTTCCCAGACCATCGCAGCCTACGATTCATAGCGCGAGTAAAACTGCCAGCAACGCAAGCTAAGCTGCTCTCAAGTTTTATTTAGACTTCAGGTGTCTGGCGTTGCGGCAATAATGTTATGTGAACCTCGCGTGTTGCATGTGTCACTGGAGAACGATTGTCCCTTGGAATGCCTTTGAGAGCAAATTTGATTTACGATTTTTTATTTTGCCTTTTTTAGGAGTGCAAGATCTCGACGTTTAGCCATTTGGATGTTCTATCGCTGTCGGTGAAAAGAGAGTTTGAGAAAGTTGTCTTATCGAACGAGGTTAGTTTGCGTCTTTAAGGTAGAGACAATCTACGCAAAGAATGCTTCGCCGGCGTTTGATGTCAAGTGCTGCTTTTCATAGTTAAGAATTTACGAAGCTTTCGCGAGGCCAGAGAATAGGTGTGCAAAGTAAGGTTGGCCTTCGAAGCGCAGTCTTTTTGCGCTCACCCGAAGCCAAGCGGGGTTCGCTTGTACTGATCGCATTAAACACTCGATGAAACAACACAATGCCGCCCTCCTTACTTAATTTCTAATTTGAATGGTCACTAGAGCCTAGACCAGTGTCCGATTTTGGACACTAGTGTCTGATTTTAGCATTATTTCCAGTTTTAGACACTTGTGTCTGTGTTTAGACACTAGCGTCCGATTTTGGACTTAAGTGTCCGAGTTTTGACTATAGTGTCCGATTTTACACCGAAGTGTCCAATTTTAGACACAATCGGCCGATTTTGGATATTAGTGTCCGATTAAGACACTAGTGTCTGCTTTAAGACATAAGTGTCCGATTTTAGGCACTAGTGTCCAATTTTGAACACTAGTGTCCTATTTTAGACACAAGTGTCTGATTTCGGATTCTAGTTTCTGATTGTAGACAGTATGGCCTGATTTTAGACAGTAGGGCCTGATTTAAGACAGTAGGGCCTGATTTTAGACAGTAGGGCCTGATTTTAGACAGTATGGCCTGATTTTAGACAGTAGGGCCTGATTTTAGACGGTAGGGCCTGATTTTAGACACTAGTCTTCGATCGTAAGTAAATAGTAACTGTTGTAACATAAATCGACCAGAAGTGTTGCAACTTTCCTTCGATAGGATTGCCAGCTCATTGCTTTTTTTCTTCCACGCCCTCTTAAACACACACACACACCAGTGGACTGTTAGGTTTCCTTGGCTCTCAGTTGGCTGATTTCTCGGTGAAGAGAGGCGTCTTTAAAGCTATGTTTATTGATGATATTTACCAAACAAGTCAGTCAGTCAAAACATGTGGATACATTTTGATTTGCTTTCCTTTTTCAGTTGGCCAGCGGGCTCCACCCTCAGGAAGTGAGACCTGGTATCGCAGTAACCACTGTTACGGGAACCTTGGTATCGAAAGACAACAGATACACTCTTGAACCGTTAGATCTGACGGGCGACGGATTTAACAAGACAAAGTAAGTCGCTTAAACCTCTACACCCTTACATCAGTATTCAAATTCTCCTTACTGTTCTTCATACATTTCTTGAGAAGCCGACAAGGAGAATTTGCTTAACAATCAAGAGCTTCTGTAGCTGGTGTCATTTCCTTTATTCTCAGGATATAATGTGTGATGCAGAGGTGATATTGTAAGGAGAAATTAGATGCTGGTCACTTCTAGAGGTCAAAGGGTTAATTTTATAGTTAGGACCAATTTTAAGTGTCTTTTAAAATAGAGTGTATGTTGCTCTGACGAATATTTCTCTCGCAATACTTTTTTTTTCTGGAATTTAAGTCTTTTTTGTCTTAATGTGAAATTCTTTTTCTTCATACAGGGATTCAAAGGCGGAATCTAAAACAGGCCAGAAGTCCTGTCATTTATGGGGGAGCGTACTCGTGGAAGATCTCGTAAAGTCTTTAGCGAAGGTGAAGTGTCATTACAAGGCTGCCTCGCATAGCTGCCGAATCTCATCAATACGGAGAAATATTTTTATTAGAGATTTTTTATGACTACTTTCTCAGCGCCCAAATTTTGCTCACTTTTTGCCGTTTTTGTCTTCTCAGCGTGGTATTGAGGACGTTAACGTGGATTCTGATCACGGGGGACACACTCTCCACTTGGTGAGTGAAAGCTAACTCAATAAAGGACATTTCCAGTGTTTAAGTTGGCGTTCTTGATACTATTAAGATTATATGTAATGAGCGCTCGCATATTAGGCAATGAATCGAGTATATTATTTGGGCGCATGTGGATATGGAATTTCTCTTCGAGTGTTCAATTTGATACCTCAGGAGTGAGCGCAGCGTGCGGGTGAGATATTGAGTTGAAGACGAGAAGAGAAATTCTATATCTACATGCAACCATGTACCAGACTCTATTTATGAGTATACATTGATTTGAACACCACAGGAGTTTACTTGCGAGAAAAGTCCCAAGGCGAGTGATGTGTCAGTAGCTGGTTGGTGAAATCAACACACGTAAAACATTATCGTTATTTTACACGTGTACGGTTACTGCTTCACTCAGGGCTGGAAATCTTTAAAAAACACCGAAGTATTTAACTTAAAGCTTTTCTTTGTTCTACGCTTAAGCCAAACACCAACCCCTCCCTTCCAAAAAAACGTTGAAAACAATCATGCGCACACGATTTGCTCATAATTAATATCGATGTAAAGCGTTTCATCCTCGGTTGCTTCGCCTACAATGGGTGAGAAATTTATGTAAGTATGTAAGTATTCCAGTTTACTTTTTGGACTTCCCTACATATAACTATTGAGTCAAGGTCAGCTTTTTTATTTTTGTTTGCAGACCCAGCACGATGCTATGATTCAACTGGATCGTAGTGGGACGCATATTATCACGCACGGGAACGAGGCTCTTAGAATCGACATCCGGGATTCGCTTCTAGAGTGCGTGTCACAGTTTTAAACGCGTATCAACGTCCAGGAAGTTCGGTGGTTACCTCTAGGGAAAAAACTTTTGTGTTCAACGCCGGACATGCCGTCATCAAATGAACTGCAAAAGTGCAAACGTCGCATCAGTTTCAATTGGGTTGAAGAAGCGCGCGCAAAGAACGAAGTCTTAAGTCGTTTTATCAATTTTTTTAAGTACAAAGAGAAAAGTGTACATAAGTTTTGCATGCGTATACAAACATTAAAGATTAGATAACTGTAGAGTCAGCTAAGATTATGGTGTGCGTCTTGTCACGAACGTGGTACAAAGAAATAAAATCTGCTAACGGTCCGATGCAGAATGAACCTCAGACCTTCGCATTTCGTTTTCTGATGCTTACCCCTGGGCTTCGTAGATCTAGAAGACGAACCAGAAGTGAATTTTTTGGGTTTATTAACCAACTATCTACATACTGCCAGGATCTGCAATGTCTAGACCATTATGTGCACAAACAGAGTTATGTAAAAGGTCTAAGACATACAAAATAACCAAACAGTACCAAGAGATTATAAACTAATAATAAATTGTTTAATCGTTTGTCTCACAATGAAGTCACTTGAGATGTAGATCGCGACGCTTGGACTGCTTACTCCCAGTCTTCATCGGGTAATAGAGTCGACTGCTTACGCGTTATGATTTGTATTACGGCGATCTAATGCGATTGGCGGATTTCGATCTCCATTGTTCAGGTGAGTTCTGGATTTCAGAGAGGTCTGACTCCAAGTTGCATTGTTCCCTAGGCGGTTTGCCGTCGTTCCGGTCTCCTGTTGTGTTTCCTAATTGTTGGTATCCATGCTTCAGGAATTTCGGTTCCGCTATCCCTGTTGATGTTACTGAGGGGAATAACTTTCGCCGAGTTATCTGTTATCTTATGAAAATGTATAACTGGTGTCAATACCATACAGTACAATACTGTAAGAGATTATTCAGCGTTAATTGATTTCCGGTTGATTTTTTGCGGTAAGTGACAGATGATTGAACAAAACGAGAGAGACCAGAGCGCGAGACGAGAACGGTGATAGAGAAAGGGAGATCAAGTTCATTTTATGAATAAAACGTGAAGTTTCGGAACATAGAAGATTCTTTAGTCTCATTTCCGACAATATTTTATTTATCCACGCTAGATCTACGAGTGACAAAAACTCGTTAAAACATGTGCGTGAAACGAAAAACGTTAAAAGAAAAGGAAATAATTTGAAGTTACCATTCTTAAATCTATCTTAAAACTTGCTTCTTTGAAAGACATTTAAAAGTAGAAATATCCTTAGCGTTTCTAACATACGTAGGTAACGAATCCCAAAGTTTTGCTGCCTAAAATGAGAATGACTTGTGGCGCCATTCCAGATTGAAATTGGATAACGTGAAAAGTGTCCCCGATCCTCTTAAACCATAATTGCAGATTTTAATCTTAAAAAATTCTTCTATATACCTTGGGGCTTCTTTATGAATACATTTATATACCAAAACTAAAGCCTGGAATTTCGTTCTTTCTTCTAGCATGCTTACACCAGCCATATCCAATAACTGATTGTTTCGTATACTTTCCATACGCTAAAATAGATCTAAGAATATGCAGTGATGAATAAGTTTATGCCGCAAAAATCTGTACGCATGTTATCGCGTGACCCAGTTTGGATGTCCCCATTAGTCAAGTGTATGCTGAGGACTAAGTCCCATATATCTTTAAAGAATAAGGAACGCCTGTCTTTATTTAATAAGCGCATTTCTGAGCTGATAACCGAGAACAGAAGAAAACTGGCTGCCATTGGTAGCGGTGAGTGGTGGAAGGGCGTGGACGCCCTATCGCAGCGTCGCAGGTCATCGTTGATAAATTTGGACAAGAACTCTCTAGTTCGTCTGAACGACTACTTCGCCAACCTGTGCTATGATGACACTTACGTTAGACCTAGTGATATGGATATCCCGGACAGTGTAAAGCCCCCGAAAATATCTGAGCGGTGTGTCTGGAATACCTTAGTTCATGTAAAGAAAACCGCAACGGGACCAGACGACCTCCCGTACTGGATCTGGAAAGACTGTGCTGAGCTACTCACACCAATCGTCACTCACGTTTGGAATCTGTCGCTGTCTACTCATACATGGCCAGACTCCTGGAAAAGGGCAAATGTTAATCCTCTCCCCAAAGTGAACATGCCTATAGAGGACTCAGACTACCGTGGTATTAATGTTACTCCCGTTATTGCCCGGTTGTTTGAGAAGGTCGTGTATCGTACACAAGCACAGTCAGTCATTGAGAGCAACCTGAGCCACACCCAATTTGCATATAGACAGGCGGGTAGTTGCACAAATGCCTTGCTCGCTATCCAGCACCAGAAATACAAGTATTTAGATAGTAGTGACTATGGCGCAGTGCGAATTTTTACCATGGACTTCAGTAAGGCTTTCGATTTTGTGAACCATGCTATTTTGTCTGCCAAACTGAAACAGCTACCTCTAAATCCGTACATTATCAATTGGTATCATAGTTTCCTCTATGCAAGACAACAACGTGTTGTTAGTTATAATTTTTTGGGACAGTGGAAACTTGTCAATAGAGGAACCACACAAGGTAGTGTAAGCGGACCGTATCTTTTTAATATATTTTTGAACGATTTGGAGATTTTTTTTAATGGTTGCCCTGTGCTTTTTAAATATGCCGATGATTCCACTATTCTTTCGCCTATCACTAGGAATAGTGACCCGTCTGCCGACTTAGTAGGACAGTTCTTAACATGGTGTAAAGACAATAGAATGGTCTGCAACCCTCGCAAATGTAAAGAGCTGGTTGTTAGAAAGAAAAATCATAATGTACTCTACTCTCCAATTAATGATATTCCCCAATGTAATAGCCTCGTTCTACTAGGAGTAACTTTACAGAGTGATGGAAAATTTGATGAGCATGTAAGAACTAAGCTTGTCAAAGCAAACAAGTGTTTACAAGTCCTACGAACATTGAGAAAGGAACATTACTCTCAGGCAGAGATTGATCATCTTTTTATATCGATTGTTTTGGCTAATTTTAGCTATGCACTTTCAGTCTATGGGGCATCTGAGTCCGATCTTACGGTTGTACAAAATTTTTTAGACCGATGTCATAAACGCGGTTTTATCTCATTTCCAGTCTTTATCAAGAACCTTTTAAACAAACAAGACAGAAACATTTTGAAGAAACTAAAATCAACGGATTGCCACCCCCTGAAAGATATCATTCCTGTCCAAAAGACATATCTACACAATCTCAGGAAAAAAGGCTGCGCGCGCCCGAAAATTAATACACAGCGCTTTATGAACACATTTGTAAATAGGTTGATATTTAAGCTCCATTTATTGTGATGATATACTTTTTAATTCATAATATGTATGTAGATTTCTGTAGTTTTTCAATTCATTGTAACATAAGATATGTAGTTTTATCTTATGATGGAATAAAGAAAGAAAAGAAAAATATATATAATTATTGTTTTTTTTTAATGTTTTAAATTGACATCTTCCAACTCAAAGTAATATTTAAGTGAGACAAAATATATGCGATGTCTGGTTTCCTTCTCAAATTTTGTCATAGTTTTGATGATTGGTGACAGGATTTCGTGGTACGATACTTGTGTTTAACAAATCGGACTCCCGCTTGACGGTAGTCCGATTTTGTTAATCACTCGAACGATTACTGACCGAATTGGACTCCACTCGGATCTATTACCATTATTAATCATAACCATTACAATTCCTCAAATGTGATTGGTGAATTAAATTCTTTATTTTCACTAATCATCCTCGATTGTGATTGGTTTTAAAACTTATTTTTCCATTAATTCCACTGGCCAAGTTGTTATCGGACAGTTTATTAGCTGACAGTTCAGTAAGCCAATCACATTCGAAGTTGTAGTTTAAATCAACCAATCGCATTCAAAGTTGTAGTTTAAATCAATCTTTTAATACAAAGTTTCCCTTTCTTTCATAATTCGACTAATTCTACAATTCTTACTAATTTTCATTATTTGACTCCACTCGGTCGTATTACCAATACAAGACGCCTAAAGGCGTCACCGTGGGATGCGTTGGCTACTGTGCACATAGGCGGCCCAAGCTCACGTCTCGAGAAAAAGCCAACGATGAATTCATGAACGCGTCACGCGTTGTGTGACTCGGTGCTAAGTTACGGGAGGAACCGTTCAAAATTTGAACACGTTATAAGGCATAGTATGGGGAACGAAATATGGTCGATTTATAACGATAAATATTTCGAAATCTGAATATTTTACACGTAAAATCAATAAAAACTTACTCAACAACGGTTCCTCCCGTAACTTAACACCGAGTCACACAACGCGTGACGCGTTCATGAATTCATCGTTGGCTTTTTCTCGAGACGTGAGCTTGGGCCGCCTGTGCTGTGCATAGCATTGAAAGGAACTGTGCAGCTATTGTAAACTACTATGATAAGTCAGTTTGATCAGCCGAAGAAATCGCTGTAGAAAATCTTAGTGTTGAAAAAAACCGTGACTGTTTTTGTAGCTGAAAATAGTGGAGAGTGGCAGCTCAAAAACCTTTGGACTTTCTGAAACAAACTGTAACACCACCTACTGATCTCTATCAAATTTCCGTTTGCAAAATTCGTCAAATGTAGCCGCTGAAATCAAAATCTTACTTCGCCTGCACGAACCAAATTCCACTATTTTCAAATTCTGTCACTTATCGCCTCACGATGGCTCAATATACATTTGCATTCTAATGCAATGATCTTTGTTTACACAGTGTTCTCTAGCTTTTTTCTGCCTCGGAACGAAAATACCTCAGAACGCACTTAATGTTACCGCTGTTTTTTTCTTTTGACTGGATGAAATATAAGATACGCAGAAGTGAATTTCACAGGTTTTCTTTTGTCAGAAAAGCACACGATTAATATCTTCCGCCTCTAATCAATCCAGCTGCCAATGTTTATCCTAGGTAAAAAATTGATAAAGATTTTACGTATTCCTATTTGGCTGGCTTTGAAATTTGTCCACGCACCGAAAAAGAAACAGAGGCCGGATTTTTACCGTGATATGCCACAGGCACCTCATGCAATAAATTGTCGTCGGAATAATCATTCAATAATCATCAATTATGCCGCGCCTTGTGATTGGCGGTATCTAAGTATGCCGATTTAAATAACCCATGTGATCAATATGCTTTCTGACCAGAGAACTCGACACAACTTCTCCGGATAAGGGCCGGCGGAAAGGTACATGTACATGGGATGTAAACACAGTTTTAGCCAAAATGTCGCTGATTGTTCACGACACGATATCGCTAACAACTTCAAGCGGAGTAAGCAGTATTCAGTTGTGTATCGGAGACATCACGAAGCTGTCGAAGGAAGAACAAGTCAATGTTTTGGTTGTTTCTGCGTTCCCAGGTGAGGTGCGATGTAAACAGAGAAGGTCAACAAGACCACTAGAAGAGTTTTAGGCGATTTCGAGCTCCAAATGCTCGATGTCAGTACATATGCTCTGTAAGTTGATAATGTGATAACGAGTCGATGAAGACCTTTAAATGAGAGATGTTTAATGCAAAGGAGATGTTTAAGATGTTTGTCACGTCGCCCACATATCAAATATCCAGATAAGCTTTTATAAAAAACAGCTTAGATTCTTTCGTGGAAAAAAAAACATCACATATTTACCAGCTCTAATCGCTTCAGTAACGCCACTGTGGTTTTTGAATCTTGAAGATTATTTTGAAGACTTAAGATGTACAAAATTAATATTGTTTTAATGAGCAAGCAGTTATTTGATAACGCTCGATACAAAGCAAAGTAGAATTTTAGTTTAGGATGGCAGAATTCAAAAGTTTTAGAATTATAGAGTAATATAGAAATATAGAGCTATGATTATAGAAGTAAAGAACTATAGAATCATTACAACATCAAACATTTTTAACTCATGAGTGAGCAAGATAGAACTTCTCCTTACAATACAATCAATACAATCACCAGCACACAAGTGATAAAAATTTTAAAAAAGGTAATTTTGGGGATTAGTTGTTGATCCAATACCAAACTTGCCTAACTAACGTCTAAAGAACTACATGACAGACAGCAAGGAGAATTATGAATTAAAGGAGATCTGTGGGTTGAAATTCCTGTAAGTTGTACAAGTGTTCAAACTGAGCTAGGGCTGGATATGTAGCCAGTGCTTCAATAGATTCATTGTAAATTCACTGTTCAAACAGCATTTGGAAGCTGAATGGTCTGCCTGTGGTTATTTGAGACAAGGGAAGGAGCTACTACTTGTCTCTTAAATGTTTCAAGTAACCACTGGGGGGAGGGGTAGGGGTCAATGGGGGATGTTGAATCTTCAAATTGATTGGGGCATAATGCCCAGTCCCATATCTGGCAAAATGGATTTAATTAACAAGCATCAAAAGTTTTGTCCTCTGTCCATCAATTTGCTTTATTTGAACATACAATCAGCAACATGGAATCTATTTGTCTACCCTTTAACCCCTAAAGTAATTAACATGAAACTTCTTCCTAGAATATCCATACATTATTCCACAAACAGGTACTGAATATTCAAACTTATCAGGTAGAAGCTGCGATCTTGGTCTACCCTTTAACCCCTAAAGCAATTAACATGAAACTTCTTCCTAGAATATCCATACATTATTCCACAAACAGGTACTGAATATTCAAACTTATCAGGTAGAAGCTGCGATCTTGATCTAGCACTGGGTTCTTATGACTAATTTACAAGGGAATGTATAGCAGATAGAAGAGAGAATTAAATAGAACCCACTTTTTCTTACAGGTGACTACTCCCCCACACCTAGTTCTCTAATAGGAGCTCTTTCCATCAATCTTGGCATCAGTGTGCGTAATCTCTCGCAGGACAAGGAAGAAGACCTTCGTAAACAGTATTTCTGTTGGTGGTCCAAACCACTTCATGAACGGCACAGTTTCAGAAGGATCCTCTGTTTTGAGGGGGGATTTGGCAGCCGTGGAAGCTCACCACCGAAAGTAGTGGGGGCTGTGTTTAGATGTCTCATACCAATTCTTAGTGGGAAGGATTCCAAGGGTGGGTCAGTGATAATGCCTCTCCTTGCATCTGGGGATCAGGTATTTTAATTCAGCTTCTTCTGGAGTAGTTTTGATTTGTAGAGGAAAGATTTTTGACCCACAGTGTATCAAGCTAATATTCCAGATTCCTTGTATGAAAGTAGGAAATCGTTACCTGTGATTGTGCTTCCTGCTCTTCTCTCAATCTCTCTTAACTTTAACATCAGTATGCATATTCTCTATACTGTTCTCCATATATTTCTCATCATGGTACTGACAAGGAGTATGTGTTAACAATGAAGTCTAGAAGTATATAGCAGTTGAAGTGTTGCAATCAATATCCAATTGATTAGCCTAACTCTTACACCCTGAGACAAACTATTAACCCTTTAATAAAGGGGTAAGTTTCTAAAGAAACTGTGGAGCTGCGTCGGTGGGAGAGTATAAGAGGTAATTTAGTGTTAACAACTGGGTTGAAAACGTAAATTAGCCACCATAAAAGGGTAAAAAAGCTGACGTTTTGAGCGTTAGCCCTTCATCAGAGCAATAGGGCTAACGCTCAAAATGACAGCTTTTTTACCCTTTACGGTGGCTAATTTACATTTTTAACCCAGTTGTTAACACTTACCTATTAACCCTTTAACTCCCATGAGTGACCAAGACAGAATTTCTCCTTACCATATCAATACAATATCAACCAGATAATGAGAATAAAGAAAAATATCAATTTGGGATAATTAATTGATCCAATGCTAAATTCTCTCAACTAACGTTCTAAGAATTGTATGGTTAACAGTAAGGAGAATTACAAATTTAATCTGGGAGTTAAAAGGTTAAACATTTTTTTTAGTCCCATTTGTTCCCCTTATATTAAACATACACTATAGGGTAGAGAATGTGATCCTCCTTCTCTCCTAATGTCAGGCTGTCTTCTTCGCCTCAAAGGGTGCAAATTGCTCAGATTGAGAATTAAGAAGTAGTTATTAATAATAATTGTGATATTGTTTCGGGATGTACACACAACTAAAACTTACAAGTGTTTTTTCATTATCTTCATAAAGGGCTACTCTAAGGCACTGATGTTAAGACTCATAATGAACTCTGCAATACAATGGATCAAGACTGGCCTAGAATTGAAGACCCTGAAAGTTGTTTTGTTTTCAAGAAATCCTACAAAGCCTGACAAGTCACATGAGCCACTCTTTGAAAGCTTTCAAAAGCTGAAAGACACTTATGGAGACAAAGAATTAACATCTGTACAGGTTAGTAAAACTTTATGTAAAAGATATTTTTAACAAGAACTATAAATTATGGGTAACTTTCGGTTTATTGCTAAATGATACTCTCATTTTCTTGATATGTTTCCACTCCCTGCTTATCTGCACGGAAGAGACCTTTAACCCTTTAACTACCAAAAGTGATTGCCATATAACTTCTCCTTATAATATTCATATATCATCCAGCAAATAAGGTAATGAGAATACTCCAACTTATCAGGTAGAAGTTGTTATCTTTGTTACTTATGGACATATAAATGTGTAGCAACTGAAGGGGAGAATAAACAAACAGATCTTGGGAGTTAAAGGGTTAAGGAGGTAGGCTGATTTACCCCCGTCTGTCATCCTAGCTGAGTTTTCTTTCCAATTGTACATTAATTCTTAATGAAAATATCTTCAAATGATATTTACTTATCTTGGAGGGGTTATGAGTTACCGCTCACCTCAACACAAACTACAAAATAATTAAGCTAAATTTCCTAAGTGATCAGCAATGCTAAAATTTATTAGTTGTGATATATTTATTATTAATGATTATAACAAAAAGCCATCATCCCCTTCACAGGAGGTAACTTTGGTTCCAAACAACTTGGCTCTTTTGGAACCAACACAAGACTGGATCATTTGTCTTTTTCCTTCAGTATTCATTTCCTTGACTCATTATTTGCAATCATTATGATAACTTGGATCTTCCTTGATGTTCCGTAGGAGATCATCTACGATGTTTATATGTCCCATTGTCCCAAAGACCACCAAACTGCCCTGAACATTGCAAAGTTTTTACGAACTGAGAGAAAAATCAAAGTGTTTCATGATTTCCAAGAGCTAAATGATGATGATTCTTGGCAAGAGGAGATATTTAACATCATGAGCAAGTGTGCTCGTGTCATTGCTCTGTTAAGTCCAGGTTACTTGGAGACAGAGAGTTGTATAGAACAATACAACATGGCCTTGTGTATAAACAGACGATCGCAAGAAACAGTTCTGGCTCCGTTTTACATCACCTCAATGGACTATATGCCAACATATATGAGTCTTATACAGTATGAAGACTGTAGGTATGTTACCGATTACTGCTTATAGTAGGAGTACATAAGCACAGACTTAAAATATCATCCTCTCATTTTAATTTACAACTTTTCTATGTACCCAATCATGCTGAAAAATGCACACTTAAACAGTACTTAAGTTTGCTCTCTTGTCTTTGCACTTTTATTTTAGGCAAAAGGACACAGAAAAGATCAAAGCAGCCAGTCATCATGTGGCAAATTCGTTGAAGAGGCCGCAAGAAGATGTTCTAACTGGTGTGACGGAGACCAAGACCATTGAAACCTTAAATTATGATGTGTTCATTTCATACTCACATCAGAACAAAGCTCACGCGGAGAAAGTGCTACAAACCCTTACGTCTCTTGATCCAGAGTTAAAGATTTTTATTGATACATCTGGTCTGAATACTGGAACATCTTGGCAGCAAAAGCTGTACAACTCACTGGGTAAGAAAGAAACTTTTAATTGAATTTGTAAATAGAATAATTAAGAGGCACTGAAATCGAAGAGGCCGTCAACGAAAAGCTGCTTGGTGTGAAAATAGACAAGCATCTTAATTGGAATAGCCATATAGATTACATGATCACTATAGGGTCTCACTTCCCTTTGTAAATTTAAAAATCAACTATACAAGAAATATATAGATTGGAACTCCAGAGTTGATAATTTTACTATAAGCAGAATTTTTTTAATTAATTCTTAATTTTTAACTGTATTTTTACTTCGTATTTTTGCTATTTGAATTTGAAGTTTTAGTGGACCACAAGGAGAACTACTGGTTCTACCAGTAATTGTGTTATCCAATAAAGTCATTATTATTATTATTATTATTATTATTATTATTATTATTATTATTATTATTATTATTATTATTATTGAGAGAGATAGAAAGTTTTGAGAAAGATGTTTTTCGTCTTGTCTCGAGCGTGGGACAAAGAAAAAATTCTGAGTTCCCTTTTGAAATCGAACCTCAGACCTTCGGATTCCGCGCTCTGATGTTCTACCACTGAACCACAGAGACTCCACGTGAGCGCGGTAAGAGCGCAAATATGACGCTATCGACATTGCTGCTCCTAGCAATATGCAGGACGTGTGTCATATAAACTTCGTAATAGACCTTACTCGCCGTAGAGTCTCTGTGCTTAGTGGTAAAGCATTGGAGCGAGGTGACTACAGCGAGATATGAGGCAATCCTCGACCAATCAGAGCGCGCGCATCTCTTTAATTACCTAAGTTGATATAAGAACTTGAGATACATCTTCAACGTTGTAGTAATACTCGACCGTTACCTTAGTTCTACTTGAACACTTTTTCTCTCTCTTTTATTCCTAGATGCGTCCAGAAGTACCATTGCCCTGTTGTCGCCTGACTACATCAAATCTAGAGTCTGTTATGAGGAATTCTGCCTTTCACACGCTTTGTTTATGGATAAAGATAGTATGATGGATCTGGTGAGTGTGTTGGTGGAACCCGTGGAGAAACTTCCTTTGTGGTGTGAACAGCCCCTCCCTGTAGACTGTACCCCTCCGGAAGTGGACGCGGACCAAGTTCTCTCTTCGGTGTGTACTGACTTGGTCAACAGACTGAAAGGTGAGTGAATTTACAATTGCTGTCGAAATTTTTTTAATTGTAGCAGGAAATGTACGCTTCATGGAAGAGAAAGTCTTCCATTTTGCTACTGTTTCAGTAGCTTGTGTAGAGGGTGCCAGATCTACACCGCCCCAAGCAAGGATTGACTCATTATCAGTATTGCTCTCTTCTCTCCCTTTTGTGTGCGTCTTTCTTGCCTTCTTCCGAGCGCCTGGTATGTAGACCATCGTTCGAGGTTAAAGGACCTCTATGCTTAAGCTTTTCCTCATTAGCGTCGAAGTAACTGATAATTAGGTCTATCTATTAACTTACCTTCTACCTTTTTCAATAATTTTATGTTCATTGTCATGATTAACCCTGTACTCGAGCCAATGGGCCCATTCACCCCAAGCTTATTTCGGTTTTCATGGCATGAAGTGACTAGGAGTATTACTGTTGCCCGCGGGCCCCCCCCCCCCTCCCCTCATAGGATGCCAGTCCCTCTCAAGGTTCCCCCAGCATTATTTCATCAGGCTTCCCTGACAACTTGCCAGTACTCATTTAAACTCGCGAGGGGAGAGAGGCACTGTGATAGTGAGGTGTTTTGCCCAAGTAAACAACACAATGACCCGGCCAGGTGTGGAACCCAGACCTCTCGAACAGGAGTCCAGCGCACTGAGCATTAGGTCACTAAACATCTGTGGGTTTGGTGTTTGTAAACAGAGTTTTAGCTTATATTTCCTGTTTTCCATTTCGCAAACCTTGTTTCCATGCAGCTTGGTAACCGCTTTATTTTCATAGGTGCCAATAACGCCCAACGGGTGCAAGACCTGAAGAAAGAAAGTCTCACGCTGGAATCGTCCATGGAGCACCACAGGAAATCAGTGTTTGTGCTTCGTTCAGGTGTCCTTAGTAAGCCTGTAAATCTCACGACCTCCAACGACGAGGATTCCTTAAGGGCGAGTCATACCAGTGATGCAGCCACGTCTGTCGATGGACAGCAGGCTGGTGTAGATCCGTCAACGCACAACACATCAACAGAAGTGACATCATCAAGTTCTACATCATCACAATTGAAATCTTCGAGTTCAGCTACTTGTGATGTGGCACTGAGTTTCGCATCAGGAGATTCAAAATCAGCGATGGTATTGAAGCAGTTACTTCTCGAGAAAATTCCCTCGTTAAAAATTAGTGAACCTAAAGCAGAAGACTTCTCAAGAGTGCAGTCTTTGGACGTGGCCCGCGTGATTGTGCCGCTCTTGTCGTCGGCTTTCTTGACATCGAACGAACTTGTTCAAGAACTTAATATTGCCATTTGTCGAAACCGTGGTTCCTCGCGACGAGTGCTGTTCCCTGTCCCAGTAGGTGTAGTTCCTCCGAAGCCCTCTTACGTCCATCTCATCCCAAGTGAATTTTCATGCAACGATTACAGATGGGCGTGCAAAGTTTTAGATCAGGCCTTGCAAAATGAGGTCCATAGGCTGGCACACGGAAACGACATAGATGTAGATCTCGCGTTTTGTCTGAGGTGCGCCGCCTTTTCAATTTCTGAGAGGCTCTTAGGAGATGAGAGCAAGGACTTGGATCTTGATAATCGAGTTTTATTGAATGTTCACGAGGTGGAGGAAAAATGGAGGCGGGTACAGATGGCACTTCAACGAGAGGACGGTTTAGCGGTGTCGTGGAAAGCAGCTTTTGGAATTAAGATAGAGACCAATATGGACGATTTAAAACCAGCCGGAAATACTGAAGAACTTGAAGTGAAGCCAGAAGTTAACACTGACGATACCATGGCTGAAGAAATTGAATCAAATGGAGTAGAACTTCATCGAAATGACATCAGCAACGAAAGTGAAAATACTTGTGATCAGCCTGGCCCTAGTGAACACGGAGTGGAGGCTGGAAGCAACGAGCCAGTGTCTCCAAAAGAGCACAAGAATGTCCATTTTAATGTGGATGGAGGTGAAGTGGACGGTTCAAATAGCTCCACACAAGCAGAATCCAAAGCTTGTTTACTTATCTAAACAGCGGTACTATTCCTTCTAGGAAGCACCTGTCGTGCCAGTATACTTAATATATGACACTGTATTTATTCAATCGAGCGTTCTGCGCGCCTGTTACACGTTAGGGCCTTGCGAGTGGGCGCTTATTCGAAGTTGGCGTTTTTTTCGAGTTTGTGCGCTTATTCACACTTCACCATTTTCAGCAAGTAGTAAGTTTATTTTGTTACCAAAAGATGAATGGTGACTTAACGTGAAGAAGTCTCACAAACAGGGAATTTAGAGCTCGTACGCCAGTAAAGAAGTAATAATATACAATCCTCTTCTGCACTTAATTTTGTTTCCTATTCGTGTCATTCCCTATTCGTGTCGTGCCGTTACATTACGTTACATTACATTACGTTACGTTTCCCTAAGGATTACCCAGTTTACACCTCAGGGCCTTCAATGAGAAACATCTAGAGCATAAATAACCTGTCTATAAACTTGACTTTATAACAAATACTTGAAAAGTTATGTAAGACTAGTGCGTTGATCGATTCGAAGCTTCAACACCTATCCCTTGGGCATTTGAACTTTTGTGTTGAGATGTCCCACCCAAGGGCCAGATTCGAACGTCATTTCTTTTGTAAAAGGCAAGATTAGCGACCGTGACTTTCTTGTATGCCCTTTCTTCCGAGCCATCTGATCGCTAGAGTGAAAAATTTTACCTTTAAACACTTCACAGTAGAGATAAACACGTTTATCCGCAGGAAAGATTTGGAAGTTCTGACTCAAAATCCCCACCGAGGCAAGGTTGGAATTTTTAAATGAAGCGAGCACCTATCAGATGAAAAGTTTGTACGTTTTAAACAACTGGTCTTTGGCTAATGTGCTGACTTTGGCGTTGCAGCACAAACGTTTGACACAAGCGGGCAGACGAGACGTCTACAAGGGATCTGGCATTCATTAGTGCTCAATTCCAGACGGTGGCTTGAGCGCCTTAAGGCCTTAAACTTATTCGCAGACAAAGAAGCGCCCTTACTGAATCTAGCACCAATAACGAGAGGCTCCGCGCAGGTTAAAATACAACTAAATCTCGATGCCCTGTTGCTAAAAAGAAGCTTATTATCATTCCTTTTACCTTCAAAGGGAATTGCTTATTTACAATAGCAGTTTAATACAAAAGAAGAACGAATAAAGTAGAAACGCAAGTGCTCTCAAAAATGTGCACTTGATCCTTGATTACTTCCGAAATAGGCCAAAACCTCTGAATGATCAAATCATGCTTACGAAGGAAGTGCAAAGTATTGTTCGAATATTCATCTCAAAACTGTTTAACATTTCAAAGTTAATCAGGTATTCATGCTATTTACATCCGGCCTTTTAGCGTGATCCAATTAGCCAATCATATTTGCGAGGTCATTTCAGTCAGGAGGTGAATTCAAACGACTATCAACTGCCTTTTATCACCTCATTTAAAAGTCAGAAAAAATGTGTTGATAAAGGTTAACGCCACCGGCTTAAGACATGCAACAACTGTTTGAGAGAGCAACTCTTACTGGTGTCCAAAGTCTTTTTGCGTAAACTTTGGGAGCCTGGACAGCAGATCTTTTGTAGGTGTGGCCTATAGAGAACAATTGCGAACCAATTAAAACACATGTTTATGTACTGATCTAGTATGCAGCGTAGGAAGTTATGTCATCGCTCGTGAATCAAAGTTTCGGCCTTTTTCATTCAAAAGGCCAGCAGTACTATTCAACTTTGAACTCATCGAAGGTATCATGGAAGCTGAGGAAGAAATGAAGAAAGGGAACTTCCGCAGAGCTCACGAATTGTTCGACGACTTGCTCAGGAAAGACAAAAGCAAAGTTCATTACCTGCTGGGGAAGGCTGATTGTTTTGTTCTAGAAGGACGTTTGATGGATTCGTTGCCCATCTACAGCGAGGCTTTCAAAAGCGGAAAAGTTCAGCCCAATCGTCTGCTTCAGTTCGTCGACGCTTTGACACTTATCATACAAAGCAAACTGGACAAATATGAGGCAAACGACGATTATGACACGATTTTGCAATGCATGATTTGTACGGGTATTTTGTGCGATCCTGTTACTCTTCCCTGTGGAGATTCGTTCTGTAAACTGTGCTTGGAGAAACAAGAGGCGAAGAAATGCGAACATTGTGAAAGTTCGTTTGCAAACATGTCTTTAAAGGCAAATGTTATCTTGCAAGACATCCTTGAGAAGTCGTTCGAAAAGGAATTGGGAGCAACTCGGTTGCGTCTAGAGGGGAACAATTTGCATAGAAAAAGGCAAAGCCTTGCCGCGATCGAGAAATACCTCGAGGCAGAGAAACTAAGTAAGTATTCAAGTATCTCTCTCTATAATTTTAAATTGGATTTCTTCAACCTGTAGAATCGAGCTCGTGTTGCCGCGAACAGCTACCATATGACAACAAGAATGTCGAGCAAATGAATTACGTAACGATAATAATAGCGCGAAGTAAAAATATCAGTTGTCGATAATTTCTCTCATCCTGAAAATTTCATTAATAGCCATTTTATAGCTGTTGTGATATGAAATGTGATCGTCTACCCTTGAAATGGCGTTAAGACGCAACGTGCTAATTTTAGAGTTTCAATTGAATGGTACATTTTTACTGCAACATTTTAAAGTTGCTCTTTCAAAAAATGAAACCATCCATATCGTCGCCGATAAAAGCCATTTGAAAGAAAAACTGGATTGATGAGTTCGATCCCGACGTCAACTGTTTCTCCAAAAAAAAAAAAAATGTTATTTTGCCATTCGAGAACAAGAAACGAAACTACAACTGTTACGTTACTGAATGTTAATTATATTAAGATGCGTTTTGCATAATCTTCGCTTTTTGTCCGTGGAATTGAGAAAGGAAAGAAGCCGTTTTGAAAAGGTGTCTTCATCATGCAATCGTTGAACAATTCCCTCTTTCTATGAAAACAGACTGTTTTCTAGATTTGCACTGTGATCTGCATACATAATTTGTATTGTTCTTGTTTGCTTTCCCTTCAATATATTTTTTAAATCCTATCATCGATTGGTATGGATATTCTCCTCGATATTTCCAACACTTTTCTCACGGTGCTCACAGGGATAGCATGTTTGACAACGAAACAATCTTTGGTTGGCCTTCATTTCCTCTGTTTTAATAGCATTAATGTTTGGCTAAGCCGTAATACTGCAAGAAGAAATTAGCTGTTGTTCACTTCTAGGGGCTAAAGGGCTAACTTTACATATTTGCTTAGCTGTTGAATACCACAGAAACTTTGATGACTGTTTGTAAGATGAGCCACTTGGTAAGGATGGGCCGATACAATTTTTTGAAATCAATACTACATCAAGTAGATACTGATGTTTTTTCTTCGATATCGAAATCCATAGCGATATTGTGATGTCATTGAGTTAAATAAGTGATTTGATTGAAGAAATTAAGGGTTATCTTGCACTGTTCAAGTTGTGCAGTGTTTAGAACTCTACAAAATCATCAATGAGATAGTAAAAAATTAAAAGCACATTATGGAGGTAATAAAGTCGAAACTCCTTGTCATCAATGAGTTCACTCTTGCAGCACTCACATGCCGCTACTTAGACTTGAACACTGCGGTGCTCATTTCCTGATCTCGAGGCCAGAGTTTTTTGGCGCTCTGTTAGGGGTTGGACACTGGCGCAAGACAAAGGGCAGACAGGTCACTTGCAGAATTGAAAACACCAATACTTTTCGTTAGTATTGATGTTTTTCCAATCAGACCTCTGTATCATTGGTACTGAATATTTGTTGTCAGTATAGGTCCATCCTTACCAATATCCTATTATGATCAGACTTGATGACATGCCTATTTTGAATTAATTCTTATTACAGACAAGTCTGACCACTTGATTCAGAGTAACCTTGCCTGTATTCTTATCTCACTGGGTCGTTTTGAGGAGGGTTTTCTCAGAGCCAACAAGACTTGTCAACTTCAGCCAACATGGCCAAAGGCAAGTGCTGTATTAACCTTGAGATGTGCTCATTCTCTAACTCTTAGGGATCAAAGGTTTATAACTGTTACAACCACTAGAGCAACTTGTCATGAAGACTTCCAGGTTCAAACCATGAACTGTTGTGGTGTTGCAACTTTTTTTGCTTTTTCAGCGGATATTTGGCTTTATGATTGTTGAATTGGAGAAATTTGATGAAAAATAATAGATGAAAGAGGAGAGAACTTCTTGTGTCCTGCAAACAATCTCATGTTCATTTTGGCAGTGAGCAGAAGGCAAAGGGAGGCCTTAGTTAATTAATGCAATTCTAAAAAGCTGTATCTCTTTCCATTTTTTTTTTTTTCAACTTGTAGGGGTACTACAGGAAAGGCTGTGCTCTGCTTGGCCTCAATAAAAAGGCTGAAGCAGTCGTGGCTTTTATGCACTGCCTTGCAAGGGACCCAGAAAAACCAGCTGTTAGAAAATCAATAGCAAAGGTGCGGCTGAAGGAACTTGAGCAATAATGTGGTTAACTTAGCTGTGGATTAAAATGTTAAATCTGTGAAACTGTTATATGTTGTTGATCCTTTTCCATATTCATCATTGGAGAGAATTCTAAAATACAAACATCAAACTGGTTTGAACATTTTAAACTTAATACTAGTTTAAATCGTGGCATCTGATGGGCATATCTTGCCTCAATTCTAAGGAGTACCTACTTTGATCCTTCAGAAAACAAAAATGCTTGCAGTTAGTTTACATTTTGTTATTTCTATGCAATTTGTTTTGTTCCCAGAGAAGTTGGACTGCATTTAAGATTCAGAAAGTGTTTTCAGCCACCAAAAGGACACATAGTCTCTTAAAGATTTGAGGAAAGACTTGTGCCCAAATCTATTCTTTCCTAACGATCAACTTCTGGCAGCAATAAGCATAATTTCATTCATCAAAGAAAATTACCTCACCAGCCACATTTTGCATTCATTTTACAGCTTCTACATGAGATGATTACAGAAGGAATTTCTTGCTCCAGCCGAGGCCAAAAGCGGGCTAGAACTGCAAACAGTGACAGTACCTCCACAGATGAAGACAACAACAACATTATTCTTCACAGATTTACAAGCCTTGTGGAACTAGTAGAACAAAGTAAAGAAGAAAATGGCACTGGTAAGTGACTGCATGATATAGATCATCAGGAAGTGGTGATGTTGAGTGTTTGTGTTAGAAAAATTTCCAATTGAATGTGGAAAGTTAAATACAGGATTGTTTTGGTTTGGCCTTTGCTATGTGATTGGCGTAGAAAACTCATTGTGCCATTTTCTCAACAAATCAGACTCAAAACTAAAATCAGTGGCAACTTGGACACTTGAATTTTCCTGTGCATTGGGCAATTTGCTTTTTTTGTGTTGAGTTTTTCACTAAAAACCTGCTTGTGATATTTTCCTTCATCTTTTCTTTCTGATCAGCTAGTGTGCAGGTTTTATTAGTAACCCTTTACACACGGACATCAGTATGCATATTCTCCATAGTGTTCTCTATACATTTCCAAAGGTGCTGACAAGGAGAATTAGCTCAACAATCCAGAGCTTCTGTAGTTGCAGATCATTTCCATTATTCTCATGAACCTAGTGAGTGATTCATGGGTGATATTGTAAGGAGAAATTAGATTCTAGTCACTCTTAGGGGTTAAAGGGTTAACAGTATCCTCTCTTCAAATAACTGAAGCCAGAAGCTTAAAGCTATCAAAACTGTCCATTAATATTATTTAGAGGTAAACCAGTCTAGCTTACTAGGTATTTTTCCTCATTTGTATTCTGAAATCATTCTGTTTTTTTTCCAGATGAAATGGAAGGTGAGCCTGACCTGAAAAAGTTACGACTTGACAAGCGATATTGCGTAGAAGATGTGGAATGTACACTATGCTGCAGGTATTATCTTTTCTAATTTGCACAATCTTTGCTCCAAATTGAATTGTTGTCAAAGGAATTAAAGTGTGTAATACTTAGAATTATTATAGTTTAGTTTTAGAATCACCAGTAATATATTGAACTTACTTGATTGCATGACTTACAGATAATGCAACTGGGTACCAATATCAATTAGGCTTCATAGCCACATGTTGAGAACAAAGAGAATTCTTTGGTCAGGCCTCACTTTCTCCAAATGCTTTTAATTAGGCACTAATAAGTGACAATCAATTCATCAAGCTTCAGGGTTGAATAATATGATTTTTCACAACAAAATCTTCTTTTACTTTTTTGTTTAGGTTGCTCTATGAACCTGTAACCACACCCTGTGGCCATGCATTTTGTCGTTCCTGCCTCAATTGCAATCTTGATCACAGACCAACCTGTCCAATTTGCAGATTTTCCTTGAGAAAGGTGTAGCAAGTGTTGTCCATAATCTTTCCTTGGCTATTGTTCCAAGAGCATATGATGTAAACCTTACATTTTTTTTGCTTTGTAATAGCAGTTGATTTTTATATAATGAAGGTATCAATAAACTTATTATACCACTGCGGCTCACGACTATGGGGTGAAAATATTTTATTAATTTAGTTTTATTGTATTTTAATTGTATCCTAATTGTATGTTTTATCTTTGTTTTGATATTTCAGTTTCTTGCTGAGAGAAATCAGGTGAGAACTGCTCACGGATTAGATAATTTAAATGTCAGTCATATTTTAAAGAATGCATTAAAAGGAAGTGAAAGATTTAAATAGCATTGCTTAACTATACATAAGAGATCATACTTGTGACGCTCGCTAAGGCCAACATGTCTCAACAGACTGTTACAGTTGCCATAAGCAGGCTTGTAGAAACTGCTTTACCAGAGGAGTTTGCAGAAAGGAAGAAACTACACGAAGAAGAAATGGAAAAGTTAGCCAGGTGAAGTTTGTACCGAATTTTTTTTGATAATTTTTTTGTCATTCGTGATAGTTACCAGACACAAAACCCTTTGTTACTTTGTAGATCAAATTATCAATTGTAAACTCTTAGACTATTGATTTTTAGTTAGATTTCGTTTTCAAGAAAACTCACAAGATTGCAATTACTAATAACATAGTTATTTTCATTATATTTCCAACAGTGTGGCAAGTGACACTACAGAAGATGTGCCTATTTTTGTATGCACCTTAGCCTTTCCATCCCAGCCATGCCCTTTGCATATCTTTGAGCCTCGGTATCGTCTGATGGTTAGGCAATGCATGGAATCAGGGTCACAGCAGTTTGGCATGTGTCTGCATGATGAAGAGAAAGGGTAAGACCAAACCCTTGTGCTGTGGATGACTGTTAGCTTAATATTAACATTGCTGTTAGACAGATTGAAAGAAGATCATTTAACAACAGATGCACAGTTGTAGATCAAGAAAGGCTCAAATTTTTTTGTTTCAATTAAGGTACTCCTGAATGTTATCTTCAGCCCTCTTGAGGCTTTTCTTCTCCAAAATTATAGAAATCAAAGGGTGAACTATGAAGAAGTTTAGATATTTGCAGATGAACCTTACATCATTTTCACTCAATATACATCCTAATAATATTGGAGTTTTAAGATTGATTCCTATTTCTCTTACTGAGAACTTGAAAGCAGAGTTGCCAGTGAAGAAAAGCAAATGGATGTGGGCAGCAGTTTTGCTGATACACAACAAGTTTTAACCACTCTGATTGAAGGAATGCAGCTGTGTTTCATCCCAATCTCTTTTTGCTTCAGAACAGAACTTCTGCCTGTTTTTATAGAAAGCCACATTTTGTAGGCTGATAGGATTATCTCCTAAGCAAATCCACTAGCTTATATTCCTCTTGAGTAACCAGGACATAATTTCTCCTAACAATATCAATAGAATATCAAGCAGAAAAGTGAGGAGAATATAGAAAAATATAAATTAGGGGATTATTAGTTGATCCAATGTCAAATTCTCTGAACTAACATCATAAGAGTTGTATGGAAAACAGTAAGGGAATTACTAATTCTTTCTAGATCTTTAGAGCAAAAAGGTTTAGAGGCTCCTGAAGAAAGAGGAGAGTAATTATTGATCCAATTTTAGGGGCACAATGTTCCTAAATTTCATTCCCAGTCCAAGCTCTTGTCTTCAATGGAAGCATTACTGATTGTTTTAATTATTGTTGGTTTTCTTTGTAGTTTTGCTGATTATGGTGTGATGCTTGAGATAAGAGACTTGCAATACCTTCCAGATGGAAGATCTTTTGTTGACTGTGTTGGTGGAAGACGTTTTAAAGTAATTGTTTCATCTCTTTCTCCTTGTACACATAAATATGCATTATGACATGGTGGTTGTTATTTAATTAGTAGTTTAACATGTCAACTTCAAGTTAAAATAATTTTAATCAAGGTTGATTTGTCACTCTAAGTTGCCATGGTCATAGTGTATTTAAAGATCATTTCTACCTTTGAACAACACCTATATATGGAGAAATTCCTCATTAGTTACATTGATCATCTCAAACTCAAATAGGACTTGTATTAACTTGTATTAAATTGTATTAAATTCAATGAATTGGAAAATGAATTTGAACTTTCTTTTATTTGCTTATGTAGGTTCTTAAAAGAGGAATGCAAAATGGATACCACACTGCTAAAGTAGAATGGATCAAGGATGAAACAATTCCAGAGGAAGAACTTGGTAACTATATAGGCAACCCTTTAAAACTGCAGAAATGGTCAACTTGTAATTTCTCCTCTCACTGCCAGAACATCTTTTGAGAAGCAGGTCATGAGAAAGGAAAACTGCATCAGCTTAAAGATACCCTTCCAATGTTATGCCTTTGTTTACTAACTATTTTACTGCCAAAACATTCTGTAACTGAAAAAGAGAATTACCATTCATATCTGGGAAGTTAAAAATGGACAGGATTAATTTATCTGTCATGCATGTATATGTCACTTAAAAGTAAGAGAACTGTGCTACTATATTCATTGTACAGTGTTTTTATGAATGGCAAGAATTTAAATCTTCCAGTTACCCCTATGACATATTAACTTCGCACTCTAGAAATAAATCTTGGATGTTATAATTAACCCTTTGTATATCTTATTATCTTCAGAACATGTAAATACTCTTCATCGACAAGTTTATGATGAAACAAAATCTTGGTTTAATAATCTACCACTCCTTCCAAGGGTAAGACATAAATTAAAGAATTTTCCTCATTTGTAGGGCTGTACCTCAAGATCTCTATACGGTAAAATACTGATGTACCAAAAAGAAAAAAAAGGAAATAAATGAACAATGAGAATGATGAAAATTTTGATAAAAAATTAAATGATTATGGCAATTGTTATTATTATTATTATTATTATTATTATTATTATTAATGATATCTAAAACCATTGATGTTACTCCCAATTAATCAAAAATGAAGAAATTGTATTTTGAAATAATGGGATTCAGTGACACTGTCAACAATTATGATGATTATATGATAGTTGTTACTATAAATATATGAAAGTTTATCAAAGACAGCTATTGTTTGTCTGTGGTATTAATAATCATGTTTTATTTTCAATTTGTCCCATTTAGAGAAGGATTATAAACATGTTTTCAGAAATGCCAAGCTGTGATGCAGAGCCTCAGAATCTACCTCAGGGACCTGTTTGGATTTGGTGGTTTCTTTCTGTTTGTCCACTGCCCCTTGATGAACAGCTAGAATTCATTTCCATGTCCTCATTGAAAAAACGCCTTGAAAAATTACAACAGATAATCTCCTCCATGCAAACATAAATGAAAGGAATTTAACCAATGATCCTATGAATTGATATTAGAATATGTTATGAGTATTTTTGTAAATAATACAGCTGTTCATTGTTGCCACAACAAAGGCACAAACTTACCAACTTGTACTGCAGCAAAGTTTGGACAGCTGAGACATAATTTAATTAATTTTAAACTCCTCCTCCGGGTTAATTTTGAGGATGAGCATGTTTTAGTATTTTATTGTCTACATAGATCTAATTTTAGTTTCCTGATGAATGAAAAACATACTTAAAATTACGTTTCTCCAAATTTGTAATTAAAATATCTTGACAATTTTATAGTTTATACAGCTACATCATCATAGCAGAATATCAGGAAAATTTGTCGCCACAAAGATGGCACAAATTTACCTACTTTTTACTGAAGAAAATCTTGCATGGCTTTATAAACTTAATTTAGTTAAACCTTTAACTCCTTGAAGTGATTGATAGGTAACTTCTCCCCATAATATCCATACACTTTCTAGAAAAACAGGTAAGGAGAATACTTAAACTTATCATATAGAAGTTGTTTTTGCTTGATCTAATACCAAATTCCTCGAAACAATTTAGAAGGAAATGTCTAGCAGCTAGAGGGGAGAATAGCAATCAGATCTTGGGAGTCAAAGGGTTAATTGTTAACAACTCTATAGGGTAAATGTTTAGGTTAGCCGTGTTATATTATTTTACTGTCTGCATTGATATGACTTTAGCTGATGAAAGAAGAACATACTTTAAATTGTATTTCTCAAAATTTGTAAATAACTTATTGTGACAGTTTTCAAATAGACAAGTACCTGCATGATCACTGAGGAGTATTTGGATGGCAAATGGATAACCCTTACTTTTTCATGGTGAATTAATTTTACCAATTACACTGATCACTGTAATCTCTCAAGATCAACCGTGTAACACTGATTCTGAGGTCATTTTTTAAACTAACTTATTGTTCTCATTCAAATGTGCAGAAAAATCATCCTGTAAAAATTTCACAGCTTTTCTCCCCAGGAAACAGTTCTTTTTACCAATAGATCTTTTAATAGTAGGCATTATCCACCAGTACACCTGAAGGGAATTATTTAACTAGTTCTGTAGGGAACTCTTATTAAAATGCAACTGAAAATAGCCAAAAGTTTAATAGATCATACTTGTATCATAATGACATTCTTCAATCTCCAGATAATATAATGTTAATATTTTTTTTATTTCTAGTGTTTCTAGCAGAGACATCTGAGTGTAATGTAAGAATGTATTTAGTGCCAACTTAATCATAGTAAGAGTGATTTCACATTAGACTGCAAAAGTTCCATCTTCCAAATGAGGCTGCCTGAAAACATTATTTGAGGGACATGAAATAAACTTTGACATTGGATGTATCTTTTCATCAAAATCTTTAGCCTCAAACATATTTGCCGGTCTGAAAAGATCATTTCTGAGACAAAATAAAGAAAAATCCATTCTTAATTAATGCAAATGGGTCTCAGCATGGAAGAATTAAATTAAGGATGGTCATGGTAATGATGCTGGTGAAGGCATTGAGTTGATAATAAGGTTGACAATGATAATACTAATGGTGATGATCATCATGGAGTCTGGTAATCTGGTGCAGGTCAATTTTTACAGTTCCATGTCAGTATCTTAGCAATTACACACTTACCTCACCCCTAACCCAACAACAGTCAACTGATAAAAAGTCGCAAAGGATGTTAAGGTAGCAGAGGGGTAAGAGTGCAGTTGCTCAGACAGTGACATTGATCCAACACTACACAGTATTACTTGTATTGTTTGTAATGATTAAGTTAAGGCTATGTGTACAGTAGTTTTTAATAAGTAATCCTTTGCATTGCATTGTGTTGTCAGTAAATCTTGATTATTGGAAGTGTAATAAAATCACTCACTGGAAGTGTTGTATTTCTTGACATGTGCATCTTTCAAGTTCATAACTTAACACAATTATCTTTTCTATCATTAGCCAGCCAACCTAGTTACTTCTGGTTAACTTTTATTTTTCCATAAGTATAGTCTACATCAAGAAGGGTCTAAAATTTCTTATCACGATGACAACAAGTCTTAAATTATATTTCAAAAGGTTAGAAATATCTCATAAAAAATTAGATACCTTTCCTGATGACAGAAAGTAACTAATTACAAGAATACACAAACTCCACAGAGCTGGAAGAGTAGACATTGGGTACACTTGCACTGAACATGACAATTAAAATTTCATTCTTATGCTTCGCTCTTATCAGAAATATTTCTAATTGGGAAAACTGGGAGGCAAAAATACTTATGCCCCACTACTAAACAATTTTCCTATTTATCACATCTACTGAACATCAAGCACTTTACAATTTTCTGTTACATCTGTGGTGTTTTGTCGTTACCATGTAGAGTTGTGGTCTATGACTGATTGCTGGAGAGATTTCAAACACCGTAGAGAACACAAGAAAGCTTTTGACACAAGGAGAGTATATGCTACAGTATACCCACACTGTGTTATATTTAACTTTCTAGCTGTGTTCAAAACTAGCATGCACCTTTTTATTCCATCACTTTTTGCCTTATTTCTTAGAAAAACTATTTGGGTTTGTCTAAAATAAGATTGAAATGGTCTCTCAACACATGATTATTTCTAACTTTTGTACAACAAATTTTAGAGTAATCTGAAAAATACAAGAAGATACCATAATTCTCCAGCACAAAATTTTGCTATTGTCAACTAAAAAAACAATAAGCACACTGCAAACCCTCCCTTGGAACAATGACAAGTAAACCATAACTAGTCAAATTCTGTGGTTGTTTCATGAGTCTTGCTGCTCTCCAGCCTGATTAACACAATAACACGTTACTAAGATAGTGCAGGCATTCAGTGTTACTTGATTTTGTCAGGAAGCAACTTGGCAAGAGGAAAGTTGAGCACAGACAAATGAAAAGTAATTGGAAGGCGAGTACACCTACTTTGGCACAATTGCACACTAGAAAGCAAATTTCTCAGCATCACAGACAAGATCTGTATCAAGCTTGGGAAAAGAACTTTCTACTTTCAGCCACTGTCCACATCTCACAAACATTTTATCCTTTTGCTCTCTATTAAATCAAATACTGGCCACTAAACAAAAAATTATAGCTTCCTAGCCTACCTATACTGTTAGAGGCTGAAAATTAATCTTGTATCTTCAAAATGCTCTTTTTCTCAATTTCCTCCATTTCTTTCAACACATATGCCACATTATAACGTAACTCATGAAATTTGGACAAGGACACCTGTAATAAAAGAAATTAAATCAGCATGATTTGAGACTGGGTGGTCTGTGGGCTGACAGTCAGCACAGTTGAACAAGATCAAGAACTCTGGGAGCTAAATTAGGACTGGGGTCATTAACAAGCCTATTCAAAAAAGACAACAGCCCATATAGTGTCTCTTGGCATAAAACTTTACTACAGCTACCAACTCATTGGCTTCCTTTTTTCTCCTTATTGGTAAAGAAGGACTTAACATGTTCACTGAAGGGTCAATGGACTCCATCAACTTTACGCAATCTTGCTAGACACTCCTCCTATGCCTCACATCCCACAAAAAAATTAATTTAACACCTCTTTCATGATGTTGTTTTTATTCAATCTATGTTCTATAAGAGCAGTCTAATTTCTTGATAATCACAAAATAAAACATAAGTCAATCTTTTGAAAAAACAACAATAACAATTCACAAACAAGGCTCTTCACATAAAAACAAATATTGGAAATTTTTTGTTTAAGCAATGTCACAATAAAATGAATGTAGGACTACGAAATAATTGACCACATACACCTGTACCTCAAATGTATGGACCTTTCCATCACTGAGCTTCAGCTCCATAAGCACTGTTGGTTCCAACACTCTGTTCAGGGCACTGAAAAATAATAACACTGCATAAACCTTATAAAGAGGCTAACTAGAGGAGGGAAGGAGGAGGGGAGGATGGTCCTGATTATGTTTCACACAAATTTTAGACAAATTGGTTTTAGCCTTAATCACGCATCACATACAAACCTTCTGTCACCCATTATAAATACTATGAAGACTACACGCAGAAAAAATGGTTGCTGGTATGTAATGAGCCTCTCAACACAGTTGCAAAGAAACTCTGTCAAAAGTTGAGCATTGACTCACACAGATAAATTTTCACCATCTTCCCATCTCTCTATATCAGAAAGAGTGTGTAGAAACATAAAAATGTCCCAACAGTTTTGCAACATATTTACTTCATGTTAGAAGAAGTTTAATTTTTCAAATAATAAATGATTTAAAATCAATTCATCAATTCATCCCCAGATGATAACCTGGACTTACCTCGTGGATATAGCAACATCGACTCGCCATCGCAGTGAATCTAAAGTTGGAAGGTGATTTCTGTTTTGAAGAGCAGCTGCATCAAATGCTGGTCTTCTACAAAATAAGATATTGATAAAAAAATATGCATCCATAATCTTTCACGATACAGTAACTTGGTATTCATTTGTTGCTACATCCCAGATCAGTCCATATGAAGCAAATTGGATGCAAGTGCATGTTTTCTTCATATAAATAAGTATTTTTGGAACTATCACACTCTGAAAAAAAAAACACATGCAAACAAATGAGAATATCAAATTGCACCACAGATTATTGGTAATTTCTCAACTGTAAATAAAGTATTTCTAGTGCTCTGATTGGTTCACATCAATTCTGGTAATCAGCTCATATTTAGAGTCACCTAATATTGAAATGTATTGCACCAACTGTTGTGGAGATGTAAAAAGCCTAAAACCATTCACACATTAAGGATTCAATCAATGAAAACTAAAAAAACAATTATTCCTTTCACCCTGTAATACAAAATTGGATGTAAGATTGGTTATATTTACCACCTCATATCCAACAAGTGCTCGTGGAATCATTGTGAAACATTTCTTTAATATCTCATTTATCCATACGTCTAAGATTTTATGGTTACCAGTCCACAAAAGCAAAGAGGCATTTGCCTAATAAACAGAGTAAAACTTCACAATATTTTATAAACACACTTACTTTTCTCCAAACACAATGCTTGAGAGATCAGGAATTAATTCAGTAGGAATCCTTTCAGACAAAACAATAAAACCAGTTTGGTACCATGTGAAGTCATTCAAGCATAAGGAAGGATTTGAAATTTTATAAATTCCAGGCTAACAGGTTGAATCAAGCACAGGTGGATGCATGGGTAGACATGTACACACATGAATTATTGTTAAAAATAAAAAGAGAGACTCACTGGCATGAACACTGCCTTTCTCCTAGAGAACTAAAAGAGAACTACAGAGTTCTGTATAACGGTGTTAACTGACACAATTCTCAAGGTAAGTGTAAAAACATGAAATCAAAATTAAGCAAAAACTGCTGAATGCTATGATAAGCTGCGCCTCCACTTTCTTCCTCTTAACAAAAACTAAAGTGTTGTTTTTCACTTGGGCTAATAGCCTTGCTTTATAAACTACATGTATATTTGTGCATCATGAATATTGTAGCTTTCCTACCCAAGAAATCCATGCTATAAACAACTTTCAATAGAGCTGGATGATGGCCCGAAGAAAAGTCATAATTTACATTTTGGCCCATATCGAAATCTTTTTTTACACTCTTGTTACTAATTAGCCTAACCTTCTCCTAAATGACCCTAGAAATTAGTAAACTCTCCTCAAAGGGCCTATTAGAGCACTCTCCCCTCTTGCTGCTACACATTTCCTTGTAAATTAGTTACAAGACTTTTGATGTTAGATCAAGATAACAAATTTCTAACCGATATGTTTGAGTATTCTCATTACCTAACTGCAAGATAATGTATAGAAATCATACAGAGAAGTTACCTGATCATCACTTCCAGGAATTAGGGTTAAAGTTAATACTATTAGCACATTCAGTGATTAAAATTGCTTGTGATATATAAATCAAAGGTTTCAAGAGCTTACTTACTTCAGTTCTCCAAGGTCTGCCTTAAACTGTTCTGGTTTTAAAGATGTCTGGGGCAAACGCAGAGCACTGCGCAATAGTGAGTACAGCCCAGCATATAGAGAGGATATGACATCCTCTGTTACAGTTTCTGACTGAAGCTTCTGGAGCAGACCATCATCAGGAACCTTTCCCTCCAAAACTGAAATAATAACTGCCAAGAGCCGAAGACAAGAACTCAGGGACTCACAATGAATGTAACATTTGTATGCACTCTCCCTTCCCCTGCCCCTATATTTAAGTGATGCCAATGTTCTTTCAAATGTTCTCAGTGCAACTCCTACTCAGCTTCACAGGAGATGAAGATCTATGGTTGTTTCTGTTATTCCTGTCTAGGATTGTAAGATAGTGATCCCTAATTGGGGATCATACGTAGGGTAGAGGAAACTCGTGAAAGTAAAGCCAGCTAATTTGAATTTCGGCCTAATTACAGTCAGATGACATCATATCTCTAATCTAGAGGAAAATAACTAAAAATCAATTCTGTGTTAATTGATCTTTATCGTTGACAAATATGTAGTCAAGTGAAATACAACTGTGTGCTTCCAGAGTGCTACAAAGCATTATTACGCATTATTTATAGGTGAAAAACGTAGCTAACGAAGAAACACATTTTTCTCATACTTAGTCAGCAAAAGCAAATCAATATAATAAGAAAGACCCTGAGATTTATGATGTAATTTCCTAACGAGTCCTTGATATGACCTCCCCAGGCATAAAAATATATAGAGATTTGAAGAGCCAAATGCTACAATGATAATTTAGGGGGATCCTTCGGCAACCTACCTTGTAAAATCTTTCTGAATAAAGCCTTATCTATCTTTGTTAGATGAGGTATCATTCGTTTGATTTCATCTGGAATTTTTGGACCTACAAACAAAGTAGTTTCCGTCAAAGGAGTTAATGCAGAACTAGCGCGTTCACGCGCCATCTTGGATTTCCCCTCGATCCAGGCCTCCCAGCCTCCATTTCTCTTGGTCCAACATACTCCCCCTCCCTCCCCCTCCCCGCATATCATCTAACGCACCCACCTTCCTCGTCTACACCATTTTATTTTACATGTACGCTTGATAACTTTTTAAATTACTCCTTGAAACTTTGACACGAAGGCACAACCACGTGGTCACTCGGTAAAAATTGCAAATTGTTTGCTCTCAAACGCTCCTAATTTGGCTGAGTAACCAGGATGGAATACTGCTGGTATCTTAATCTGCGGAAAATATTATTTAAATCGATGGTAACTATTTAATAGAAGCATATCTAATCAACTGATTGCCCGCCTAACTTGTTACTAGCAAGCTATTTCATCTCAAAGTGTATTTTTCTTTCTTTGTATCGGAAATTTCTTACCCTCTTGGCGAGCTGCTTTAAAATCGCCCCTTGTGGCTGATATAAAACAAAAGCAAAAACAGTACGACGACTTGCTCCTTTGTTCAGTATTACTGCATTGTATTAAATGATTTATGAACGTTGAATTTCATTAAGCCAGCCAGCCACAATTATACCTCGGATTTTCATGGTTATAAAACTCGGAATTCATATTCTTTACCTCGCTGAACGAACCTTTTCGTCAAAAATTCATTTTCGGGATGATTGGGACAAGATTTCTCAGGACAACACTAGTCTTTTGGAGTTATTGTTTCAACATATGACAATATTTACATATTGGGCGTGACACTCTTCTAGAAAAAGTCAATTTGCATCAGAGGGATAGCATTATCATATCTCATTTATTGACGTTGTGTTTGCGAGAAAAGACGTTAGCACGTTAAGTCGTTTGGCGTCTAACTATCTCCCGGGAGAGCCAAATCACAGCAAGCGAAAACAAGGTAAATTGAATATTTTTATTCTGTAACTTGAATTTATTACGCGTGCTTGAGTGAGGGCGAGAATTTAGCTTTGTAAGCTGCTGATTCATTGAAGCAATTTAAAACGCATTTTAACTGATAATTCGTCTCATAATTTCTTCAGTCTTATTTACTTTTTCGCATTTAAAGGTTTTCGCCTAGGGCAGTTGAGTTAAAGCGCCGCTGTATTTTAATTTCATGGTTACAGTCGTCTAGCGCTGCGAAGTTCGTGACCGTCAGATGTAGTGCAAATGCAGTGAAGCCGAAATAGTCTCGACGATCAATACTTTAGTACTTCTGAATTGTCTAACGAGGGGATATGAGTTTCAGCAAATAACAGCTAAAAGGCCAGCCGGTAACCCTAACATAACATGATAACGACAACATTGAGGGCTCCTTCCTAACCCCAAAGATTTCACACGCGATGAATAAATTAGGCTATCATGACCCTGCGGCCGTTAAAATGTTCTTGACACTTCTAGACGGCTGGCTGAGGTACACAAATCGTGAAGTGGATCATTATGTTTACATGGTATTGACTCTGCAAGTTAGATAAGATAACAAGTTGATAACTGTTTTGAGCCAGAAAGCTTGACCCTTGCAATTTTATCAAACTGTCGTGTCTGCCGCTCGATCATTTAATTGAATTTCGTCACAAAGTAACGCAGAAAATCTAATATTAAGGCCATTTTCCATTTCTTTTTTCATGTGAAAGGCGGGTCCAAAAAATCATGCATTTTTCAATATTGAGTAAAAATGACTTAATCAACAAAATGTCCGTCAAAATGGCAACAGCGCCGCCGTCGACGGCCATTGTCTTTCAGTACGGAAGGTTCTGACTGGTGGCAGATTTAAATATTTTCTGGTGGTGTTAATGAGAGTTTTTTATTATTCTATTGCATGGAAAAATTAATGACCATCTGCTGAGATTCGCAGGGACAGATTAAAAACCCTGGAAACACGTCAAACATAAACAAGAGAAAATTGGAGATAGTAATTAATGTTGAAGCTGCTGAGTAACGAATATCCGAAATTTAGTTAGTCACGATTTGTTCGCGTCCTAACAAAGAGAATAGTTCTTTAGAAACCGTGTACTTTTTATCTCCACCAAGAAAAGTATGTACACTGACTGCTCTGTAAGGTTCTCAAGAGTAATTCAACCCAATCCGAAATTGTCTGACATCCAAATCATCTACACTGAGAAGCAGCTATTTTTTATCATTCCTAAAACCTGGCCTAACAACCTACTTGCGACATAGCGAAGTTTAGCGATTTCCTTGAACAATGAAAAGCTGCAAATAAAGCCACTTATGACTGAAATGTTGACAACTTTTTTTTTTTCGCTATTAGAGCAGCAAGCCGTTTCAGACCTGCGCTTGTGTGGCCAGGTTACTAAGTTCTCAAAATGGCGGGTTCATACTCGACTGTTTTCATATTTGAAAATGATTTACGAAAAGTTGGTTGCTCTTTCAAAAGAGAAAAAAACACTTGTGACCCTTACTCAGCTTTAACTATCCGTTCCTATGGTCCAGTCTCCCTCCTTACCCTGCACCTTAAGCGCTTTCGGGTCAGTAGAGGAAAAGACCCCTGAAGCGGGGCAAATTAGCGTGTGAACTGTTTCACCACAAAATGCTATGACAGCACCATAAATTAAAGACTATTCAAAGTCAGTATCGTTATCACGATTCTATTTCTCTAAATGATATTTTAAATGGACTTGAATGGGCAGTAGTACAGCCTGACCTGACTCGTGTTCTGCACTGAAACACGAGCCTCCTCAGGGAACACAGAATCCTCATATTTCCAGCGATTTTGATTAATGAAACCAATACCAACATCATAATAAAATGAAGATATCACAAGGAGCTAAAATTAAGAGAACGTGGCGTCAAGATTGGTTATATGGTTTTTCATTTGATTAGTAGAAAAGTTGGTAAAAGTATCGACCATGCAATCACAGAGCTAACTAAAGTATAAACACAATCCAATTCCGGATCACTTACGATACTCAATGTTCTTAATCGAATATCGTCTCCGGGAATGTGGCTGAAAATTTGATTAATTGCCTTCTTTAACTTCCTCTAACGTTTGCAGTCAGTCGAGACGGTTTGAAGAGGAGTGAAGTGACAACGAAGACATGAATGTTCTGTGGGCAATCATTTGGTTTCTCGTTCTCTGGTTTCTCGCTTGGCCTGTTGGGTTCTTCTGTGCTGGTTGGTACGTGTGTTTGTCGCCGATTGAAGCCTGCGTCGATGCCATCAAGGCCGTCACAGAGCTCCTTATGAAGGGTGTAATGTTACCGTTAGAGGTCGCAAAGCATATGGTAGAGGGTAAAGCTGGATGGTGATAAAAAAAAGGGAAACCTAAGCTACTTGAATTTCATATTGTTTCAATAAACAATTAATGTATTTATACGAATTCTAAAAATCTTTTCATCAATCTCATTTAGTAAAAAATTGTACATTGATAAATTTTTTATCTTATGTCAGTTGTACTTTTATTGAGATTGCAACTATGTAGCTACGCACATGACCGGTATTCGAAAAGCATTCTCTTGTCACAGCATATTAGTTGTGGATTCATCTGTTTTTTAAGGGTTGTACTTCTCTTTTATAGCAGATGCGTTAGCCTCCTGCTTTAGTTGAGTTTGACTGTCATTAAATCACTATCTCCCGTTGGTGTCGTCAGTATTGCACTACCTTTCTAGAAATTTTTTACAAGCAAAAATAAAGCGAAAAAATTTAACTGAAACTGTACTCACCTGTCGAACGATATCAGTGTTAAATGACATATTTGATTCGCCATTTGTGCAATGTGAACTGCTCCTCTCTATAATTTAGGGCAATAAAGGAGGGGTGTTTTTGTCCGAGCTGGAAAGGCTACCCTCCTGCTTTATTACTGAACAACTGCCCTAAGGGTTAGTACCGATTACTGGGGGGGGGAGGGTTGAGGAAAATGCATGGTTTTCAGGGGGGAACGGTGGGGGAGGAGTAAGTTGATTCTAACAGAGTAATGGGATGGCTAAGAAAATTGACTGCAAATGAGGGAGGATCTTAAGAATGCTGCAAAGCCATAAAGTGGATCAGGTAAATTCTAGTGGAACACGACCAAAATTCTCCGATTTCCCTCCTCCCCCCCTCCCCCCCTCCCCCCTCCCTCCCCCCCCCCCATAAAAATACTGCAAAGCCCTATAGAGACCCATTGTATAAAAATTCTGGAAAACGCAATGATCCCACAAACTATCGACCAATATCAGTAATCCCAGTCATGGCTAAAATATTTGAACGGGTAGTGCATGACCAGTTATACCTCCATCTTAGTGAAGACTGTATTCTCTCTCGTTATCAATCCGGATTTCGTTCTCTACATTCTGCGGTTACTGCGTTACTCCAAGCTACGGATAGTTGGGCTATGAATATTGATCGCGGTTTTGTCAATGTCGTTGTTTTTCTAGATTTAAAAAAGGCTTTCGACACCGTCAATATTCTATTAACAAAATTGCAATCCTATGGAATACGCGGTTTTTGTCACAAATGGTTTGCATTATATTTAAGCAATCGCACACAAACTTGTCTAATGAACTCCTTTATGTCTACTCCAAAATTAGTCAAATGTGGTGTCCCCCAGGGAACAATTCTAGGACCTTTACTTCCTCTATTATATATTAATGACCTGCCAGATTGTCTGTATTTTTTACAACCTAGAATGTATGCGGATGACACCAGCCTCACCTTCGCTAGCGTAGATTTAAAACATATTGACGACTGTCTTAACTATGATTTAAACAGGGTATATAAATGGCTGTCGGCCAATAAATTGACCTTAAATTTAACAAAAACTGAGTTCATGCTAGTCGCGTCGAGACAAAAGTTATCAACATTTCCTGAAATTCCTTCTTTCAGTAGAAATGACCATCCAGTACAGCAGGTGTCATCTACGAAATCTCTTGGTGTGCACATCGATCAAAATATGAACTGATGATGTCATATACAGAACATTTGCGAAAAGATTGCTTCTGCATTGGGCGCAATCAAGCGAATACGACATCTTATACCGTTTAATATATTAATTAATGTATATGATAGCCTAGTTCAGCCATATGTTAATTATTGTAGTGTTGTCTGGGGTGACTGTGGCAGTGGTCTCTCCGAAAAGCTTCAGAAGCTCCAAAATTATGCAGCCTGTATTTTGATGTGTGCCAATTATAACTCTGATATCGATGAATTGTTCTGGGTACTGGGTTGGCGTAAACTCAAATATCAAAGATTTGAATCAGCTGCTGTTATGATGCACAAATCTTTACATGGGATGACCCCTGAGTATCTGAGTTCTACATTTGTGTTTCGGAACGACATAACATCATATCGATAAAGGAATACTGAAAAGAAATTGGCTCCTCCGCAGCCCCGCACCAATTATTTGAAGAAGAGTTTCTCTTACAGCGGAGCCAGGTTGTGGAACGGCCTACTTGGTGACCTTGGTGACCTTGGTGCAGCAACATCTTTACATGATTTTAAACTTAAAATACGTCACCACAGTTTTGAATGATTTTTAGCACGGCATCCTCGTAAAGCAGCTTTTAGTATGTAGTTTAGGCTAGTTAATTTAGTTAAGGATTATTAGTTGATCTTGTATCATTTTATAATATTTGCTGAAGGATTTACCGTGTATAAATAAAGCTACCATTACCAGGTAAATTCTATAAATTTTATTGTAACACAACCAGAATTCTACTGGAACACAGCCAAAATTCTCTAACAATTTGGGGACTTTTTATAAGGTTCTAAGGAGCCGAAACTAACGCTTACCACCGGTACCAAAGAGTATTCGCCTTTATTTAATCGCAAAACTCTACTGCGTCAGCAAATCTTTTTTCAGTTCAAAGGTTAATTCCAAGAAATCATGGTTTATACATAATTTCAGCGTCCTGGAACTGGGGTAGAGGTATTCGCGCTAAAGAACCCTGGCCTTTCTCCGTAATTCTATAGGGCAGACACATATATTACATAGATGGAGTCTATCCAAGTAGAATCGTTCGACGCTCGCCCATGAGCAGGTTTCGGTTTGAACGGCCGAGCTAGTACTAGTCACGAGTGAAACGCCTTTTCTCGCTTTTTGCTATTTTTCTTCCCGCCTTCCCCCTCGCCCCATCCTCGCCTGCAAATCCTGGTTCGACGCTAACATGATCACCTGACTATACTCTTTTCTTTTTATCTTTCTATTTTTAATAAGAACCTTTTCAAATTCAATTAGACTTTGTTACAAATAAAGGGAATGTAATCCACATCTAAATGCCATGGTGAGGTAAGGGTTTTTCACGAAGCTAAGTGGCAATTCCCAGTTAAGGTGAATCAGGTTTCAAACAACTTCTTCCGATAAAGAGAATTATTAGCACTGGTGCCACTAGAATGTGCACAAGCGAGGGGTAACTAAAGTTACAAGTGACAGGAGTAAAAATAGCGTGAGTCTAGAGCTTAGAGCACTAGGTGTTCTTTGCTACAAATACAATTCTTCTTCTTTACTTAATTCAATATCTCGTAGCCATCCCGCAAAATTCTTCCAATTACGTAAATACCATTTTTTTTATCGTTATCTCATTTCAATAAATGATCAAATCTTCGAATAACTTTGGCCTTTAATTATGCGATGCGTGATGTCAAATGGTAGAGTCACGCCTTTCATCAGTAACGCTGTCAAGCTCTTCATCCCATCGATGCACGCCTCAAATGGGGACAAGCACACGTACCAACCAGCACAAAAGAATCCTATTGGCCAGGCTATCAAGATTAGGAAAAAGAACCAGACGATCCCCCAAAGAATCTTCTTTCCATCCATTACAAACTATGTAAGAATTGATTGTTGATCTGTTTCAAATCGGCTCAGCCTGCGCTGTAATTGAGTTACTTGTCTTGTCTAGGCTCAGTGGACGTCCTCCGATCGAGGAGTTTCCCTCCTGCATGGGAGAAAATCGTTTACTGTTATCATTCCAGATATTTCCTTTTAATTTCTCACATTTTTGACGGCTCAGCAAGGCAATTTGAGACATACACGCAATTTCCCAATCGCAGGGTCTTCACTAGGGATTTAACCGCAGTTAAGCTCTTTAATTACCATGTTCATTAACAGTTCTCATGGGTTAGATGTGGGTTAGCCTGTAGAGCAGGCGTAATTTTGGTGAGCGAGTGCTCAGTAATTTCATAACGAAAATTATGGCCGTCATCTTTAATTTTAATGGCAGCTTAAGGCTGGGGAGAGAAATCAATTTGTACCGAGGGGGCGGTCGACGGTCAAAAATAAGGAGAGGGTGAGGGTAGGGGAATGAAGATTTTCCCCTTCCCAATTCCCCCGCTTCCGGATGTCGAAAATCGAGAAGGCTTTTTAGGTGGTTAGAGGCGTGCAATTGCACTGATTTTTGGCTTGGCTCTAACACGTTTACCGAATTTAACGTGCCCGAAGTTGAGGTGAGGGAGGTGAGCGACATTTGGAAGCGGAAGAAATTCGGCGAAGTTCTGGAGGCTTTCGGCCCAGACGGTCCTGGAAGTTGCACGCCTTGTGTTTTTCCTTTGCCTTTGGAAGGGCATCAGTGCAAAGTGGGGAACCAACCGTCCCAAAACCCCGCAAAATCACTCGAGACGACAAAGAAAAACGAAGGTAAGTAAACTTTATTTATCTGACTGTCATTTTGGAGATGAAATGTTTCGATTTGCGGTATTTATGAAACATTTATCGGGATCACTACCGTCTAGCCGAGATCGACGGTTGCAAATTACAAACAATGTAAGAGTTCAACTAGCGTATCAAATAAGTGACGACCCACAGGGTTGTCTGCCTGTGGTTCTGTTATGAAATTTTGTAATCTTATCTAAAGTAGACTGCGCCATAAGCGAATGTAATTTGTCGTTTTAAACCATCAGTTCAAAGATCATTTCCTCGCTTATGGTTTTTCATTATGGTTCGTAACCGCTCTGTGTAATTTGTGATTGTAGTGTTTTGTAACTGCCATCTCCTTCGGTTGCATTGGAATGGTGAAGATTAAAAATAAAAAAAAACCAATCAAAAATTAACCCACCTCCTCTTGCAGTTGGTGAGTCGATAAATCAAAACATGAACATCCCGCAAAGAATGGAAGGAATCGGTCTCACTCAGAAAGTTTTAGTTTTTCAGCGACTAACAATTCGCCTGCCTTCCGCTTCAGCTGGGACTTACGCGAGTCACGAGTTGTGCTGTCCGTCATCATCCCAACATACAGCATCATACGGTAACGCAACGACTTTAATGCCTGCATGACTGCGTACAGCAACGGACTTTGAGTAGGTTATGCATATCCATTTTGGCCTTATACAAGCCCAGTATTTCTTGAATATGAATTGCAATAGTTTTACCAGTTTTAAGATGTTCGTAGAGAGCATCGTCATATGATTACTGGCTGCCTATGACACGCGCATGCTGTATCGATTTCCGTCACGGAACGGACCATAAGAAAGTTATAAGACGGGAGGCTGGGTAATCGATTTCCTTTTTTTCACTTTAAATTTTCGAGTTTGTTTATTTGTTTTCTCTTATTTTTGCGTTATTTTGCGATCCGAATTTTTTAATCCGACATTTTTACTCTCGTGCAGTTGCCAATAAAGTTATTTCGCAGAATTGTCTTTGCACGAAGTTCGTGATCCTCAATTGACTCTGAAAAATAATTCGAAAAAGGAATAAACATCCGAAAGAAGCCTGCCTCCCTCCAAAAACAAAGATAAAATTTCAGTTTCGAGACAAATCCCGGAAGTGTGAAGGATTGGGCAAGCCCTCGCGGAAGAAACAATCCTCTGAAAGTTGCAAAGAGACATCAAAAGTTATCTCTTTCGAGTTTGAATACCGTTATACGTTTTCAATTTACCTCTCTGACCATCTGATTGTCAAGGGCTTCTGCCATTAGTAACTTGCTAAGCTGATATTATGTCTCAGTCAATAATATTTCAATGAATAGGATGACAAAATAAAACCTGAAACGCCTTTGAAAAAGTCTCAAATGATCACTTTTTCTACCATGGTAACTTCACACTGCCGCCTGCCTCGTCATTTGCAGTTCTCGTTCCATAAAGCTTGCGTGACATGTGTACACTCGTGAAGGAAACGTGACCGCCGAAGGAATAAAATTTAAATTATTAGCTTACATTTACGAAATATCTTAGCTCATTTAATTCGTTACCGCTTGCAAGGTTAAAAAAAGGTCGAATAAACATCGATATTGAGATTTTTTCATTTATAAAATGATTACTTGGACTGGAAGGATAAACGAAACCTCCAAATGATCAGAACAATTTGCATATCGCTTTGACGAGTAAACAGTCTTTCGTAGTTAGCTTTGTTCGCAAAAAGGCTTCAACCTGCCATTACAGGATTAAATATTTCGATTAAATTATATTAAGGTAATAAAAAAAATTCCTTGGAAATGCTTAAGCAAAATAAAAGCAAAAGATCGGTGGAAACGAACGAGGTTATTACAATTTAAATTTGAACGGGTCCGAAAACTGTTGTCTTTGTGTAAATTTTATTCAGAAGCTACGCCACTCATGCAAAAAATACGAATGAGATGGTGATATAAAGCCCTGTTTTAGTCCAGATGATCTCATTAAGATTGAAGAGTTAAATGCTACAAAAGTTTGCAGTAGGCTTTTGAAGTTAATTCATTACAGTGATACACTTGAGATAATTTGATTGGTTTCAGGAAACACGAGTGTATCATTCCCATACCGGTGTCCTTTCAAAGCACTGCAGTTGTTACATCAGCGAATGTAGATATCAAGCATTTACATATACTATCGTTCTAACGTCCCATAGGTGCATCTTCTCTTACATATATTATACTCCACAAAGATAAACTCTAAACTAGGGGGGGCATCGAGCTTCAACTACCAGCCTTGCTTTCCTTCGACCATGTGTTGGGCCACTTCAAGCGGTAATTTGACGCCACGCATTAAAAGCTCTGTAATTCCTTTCATGGCATCGATGCAAGCTTCAAATGGTGAAAGGCACACGTACCAACCAGCGCAAAAAAATCCAATAGGCCAAGCGAGAAACCAGAGACAAAGAAGCCAAATGATTGCCCACAGCACGTTCATTTTCGCAACGTGGCCGAATTCCTAACAATATGAACCCGAAACACGAATATTTAGAAAAAGGCGTAGAAAATACTCTATAGATAAACAAAGTCAAGATCCAATCGTGGCTCTTACTCACGGGTGAACTCTCTCCTCTCTCAAGAGTTAACCTGGCTTTCTCGAATTCCGCTTTAGTTCAAAGCTATTCTTGTGTGACCTTTTAAAGATTACCTTTGTTTGTAACTGCGTTACTCCTCTATCTGAACCACAGTTACCCCAAGCTCGTAACACGAACGAACACGACTTCTCCAACGGGCGGTGTTGTATTTCACGCTATGAACAAGGGTTTAAGCAAAAACTCAGTGAGTTTTCTTTAAGGTATGAAATCCCTATTTGCTAAACTGCAGAATACCCGGCCACTTTGTTCCGCCTCACTTACATGTGTCGGGAGGCTTTAAAGATCGAGACATAACACAATAGACGGTATTCTTATTCAATGACATGTAAATGAGTGGCCGGGTATTCTGCAGTTGCTCCGATCTATTACTTCGAAAGTAAAATTTGTCTTAGCCTCCTGCCTTAAAGTTCTCTTTTTAGTGTTCTTTGGTGCCGTAAGTAAAAGCACTCTTCGGTGTTGTCTGAGGGAAAAGCCTCATTCACCATAACATAGTTATTCGAGCTGGTTATGGAATACTGAATGCAACACCGAATAGTTAGGTGAGGTTGAAAACCTTGGACTATAATAGGATGCTAAGAGTCTCAGTGACTTCTTTGAGCAGAAAAAAGAATCCACTGTTCTTCCCTTTCTGGAAAAAACCCATGAAGGTATTCCTTCGTTATCCTTGACGCCCTACTTTGAAAGCAGATCACACAAATGCACAATGCTTCGACACGTACCACTGTCAAAATACCGTCCTTTAATGAAGATTTTGTAAACATTACAGATATAAAATGGATTTAAAATGGATAAAAGCAATGTTATATATGTTAGATGCTAAATAGTAAAAATATATAATTCTTCAAAAATCTGTGACTAAAATTACTTCAAGCGAATGAAAAATGCAAATACAAGTCAACACGATGAAGCCAGCAATCACAATCGAAAATCAGCAATGTTACAGATTCTGAATTCCTAAACAAATCTAATCAATCAGTTCTAACCTGCTGCAATATCACAATTAACCCCTCAACTCCTAAGATCTGATTATTAACTCTCCCCTCTATCTGTTCCACATTTCCTTGTAAATTAGTTGCAAGACTTTGGGGTTATATCAAGATGACAACTTCTATCAAGTAACTAAGTATTCTCGTTGCCTATTTGCTGATGATGTATAAATATAACGAGAAGTTACATTTTGATCATTTCTGGAAGATAAAGGGTTAACAGCAAGCAGCAATAGCAAATTCACATACAAATCTATGTAATAAATTATGTTGGAGGCTTAAAATTTAAAAAAACAAAACAAATACAAATCTTCAAAATTTATCTAAATTTTCTTGGATTGAATGAAAAATGCAAATACAAGTCAACATGATTAACCCAGCAATCACAATCAACAGCAAGCAGTTTACAAATACCAGATTGCATACAAATCTAAGAAATAATTATTCAATTTTGCATCTATGAATAGCTTCAGACATCTGAAGAAAAAACACAACACTTAAGCTCTGTACAACTAGTGTATTTTGCAAATCACCATTGATCTGAATTACACAGCTTACCAGAATTTTTTTAAAGAATACCTACTTAAGGCAACAACTAAGACTTTATTACCTGCCCTTGTAGTGGGAATGATCTCACACCCCTCCCAAATTCCTTCACAGGAGGTTTACAGGCAGGCCTTGACTGAATGGGGGGAAATCAACTCTGCCCAAGGAAGAACCACAAGGAATTTCATCCAGATGACCAGATTTAGTTACTCAAGAAAATTGAATACCTAGTGATGGGAAATTAAAATTTTCTCCTCACAAGTGAGGGCTTATATTTCAGATTTTTGCATTGGTTAAGTGCTGTTAAAATGATTATTATTTGCATCAAAAAGGAAAACCATAAATAAGGATTTAAAATTTTGTGTTGAAAGTAAAAAGCTATATCTTGTGCCTGAAAATATATATCTGTTAAAAGAAGGTGTATAAATCTCTGATATTTTACGTCAATGTCGGTGAATAATCCTGAGAGCAAAAGATGAAAAGTTTTGAAACTTCCCTTCCAGAAGAATGTAGATTTTATTCTAAAAATATGAATGAAAAAAAATTGCTCTTGATTATAAGGCTATATGGCAATTGGGCTTGCACTTCAGATTTTTCCTTAGTTAATTGCAGTTAAAATGATCATCACTCAAACCAAAAGAAAACCATAAATACAGATAAAAATGTTTGTGTTGAAAGTAAAAAGCTGTCTTATGCCTGAAAATATATATATCGGTTAAAAGAAGGTGTATAAATGTCTGGCAATACTAAAATAATTGTTATCACACTTAACCAGTAGCCGTCCACCCCTCAGAAAGGAATAAACAGCTACATAACATGCGATAGCTTTCAGTCATGTTTCAACCACTGTTTAATGCAGCCACACATCATTCACTTTGAACAAAAATAAGTCTTGACACTGGACATTCATGTAGCTCATAGAGCTAAAACGGTCAGGGATCATTAGTCACCTAAAAATGCAAAATGTGGTTGAATTAACACATTGGCCATTTTACAGCTGTGTACTTAGCTGCCGAGCCTCTGATTTGGAGTGAGGCTGAAGGTGACCTTACCGTGATAGAGACCAGTATCTAGTTGGCATGATAACAAAGCAATTTGCATTTGAAAAGCAGCAAGGTTTGTATCAAAACAAGGTCAACCTTAGCCTCACTCCTATTCAAAGGCTTGGCAACCAAGCACACAACTGTAAATTAAATGGACATGAGACCACAGGCGGCCCAAGCTCACGTCTCGAGAAAAAGCCAACGATGAATTCATGAACGCATCACGCGTTGTGTGACTCGGTGTTAAGTTACGGGAGGAACCGTTGAAAATTTGAACACGTTATAAAGCATAGTATGGGGAACGACATATGGTCGATTTACAACGATAAATATTTCGAAATCTGAATATTTTACACGTAAAATCAATAAAAACTTACTCATGCCCTGTGTATCCGTCGTAGTTTCTAGCGATTTCGTCTTTTGACATGGTTAACAGTGACGGTAAAGCAAGCTTAAAACAGCAGAAATCGCTAGAAACTTCGACGGATACACAGGGCATGAGTAAGTTTTTATTGATTTTACGTGTAAAATATTCAGATTTCGAAATATTTATCGTTATAAATCGACCATATTTCGTTCCCCATACTATGCCTTATAACGTGTTCAAATTTTCAACGGTTCCTCCCGTAACTTAACACCGAGTCACACAACGCGTGACGCGTTCATGAATTCATCGTTGGCTTTTTCTCGAGACGTGAGCTTGGGCCGCCTATGATGAGACATGAGGTGTAATTGCTTCAAAGAAAGGATGCTTACAAGTCATAGGATATTAGACAATTCATATAAAGAGGAGTTTCTGCTTAGCTTAATCTGCTAGTTTACAGGGAATCCACAGAACACTTTAAATACTTTCCCACTGCACCATAACCCGCCAGATATCTGTGCCGAGATGCTCCCTTGCAATGTTATACCCACAAAGCTTATGTTCTAGTGACAAGACCATTTTTGAACCTGATATTTACCCTCTTCATGCATGAAAGGAACTAGAACAAATTACTTGTTTCTAATTCTTAGAGTAAAACACACAGCCTCCCCAAAACACCTCTTAATTACCAAGTGATGTAAAACTATGTAACTGAGGAATTAAGACAAACTGCCATACCAATACTTACCATTTTAATAACAGTAATAATAAAATGCTGGTACAGTATATTGGGTTGTGCTTGGCACGGTATACTGGGGTGCCTTAAAAACAAAAAACAAATTATATAGATATAGCTACAATTATGATATTTTACACTAACCATTGGAAGGTTTGCATATAAAACAAATTGAAAACATTTTAACATATTCATTGCCAATATTTAGGGAACAACACTGTCGTATTTCAACACTACATACCACATAATTGATGGGCTGCTGAATTGGATGATTGTATACCTAATCATGAAATGAATAGGATGTGAATGAAAATGTCTAAGGCATTCTCTAAAGAAAATGTAAAGTCTTTGCTGAATGGCCTTGACACAAGTCATGAAGAATAGACATAATTTCACCCATCTTTTATATGCCTTACAAAACAAATTGGCACCTTTTTTTCAGTTTCAACAAACATTTCTTTCTAAACTTCTCTGAATTCATTAATGTGTTGAACAAAAAAGAGGCTGAAAGTTAATTAATTCCAAACAATATTGTTGAGTGAAATAACATTACACAAATTTCTTTTCTGGATTACATGGCAAGGCTGTGCTCTAAGGAAAATTTCAGGGAGCCCTTCGGGCTCCCAAGCGTTTTAGCTTGGGTGCCCAGGCCTAAAAGATGGTCGCCCAAATCAAAATTTCGGGGAGCCCGAAGGGCTCCCAAACATTTTAGCTGAGGTGCCCGGGCCTCCTAGTTGGTCGCCCAAATTAATAAATCAGTCAGTTAATTATTAAAAATTAAACAAACTGTTTTCGTAACGAGTCAAATAGAACTATGTGCATTTATTTATTGTTTTTATGTTCATGAAACATCGTATCCTTTGACCTCCTGAAAACCTATCGGTGAAATGTTCAAGACAAATGAGCTTTTTGTGGATTCGGTCGATTTTATTTTTAGTGCGTGATACGTAATAACTTGTCACGACACCAAGGACAATGCGGGACTTATAGAGTTTATACCCGTTTCTAAAACAATCACAAAAAAAACGTATCTTTTCTTTTTTATACAATACAATATTACAACAATAATAATAACATATTATAACAATACATCGTGTTTTACTGGAAAAACAATCTTAAGTTATGTTTTTGCCTCGCAGACACGGCAGTAAAAAGCCGGCTAAAATATTAAATTAGCATAGAAGAGCGACTCCCGTGTTTATTCAGCGATTTATTAATCGCCGACCGTACTTTACGCCTATCAGAGCAGAAGTAACAACTTCTTTTGAAAATTTTAATGCTATTGGAAAAGCCGTTAAAATCGAAAACTGTGCAGCTAGTCAAGTTCAAAGTCAAGGATTATGCTACATGTGAATTCACGTGGAACGACCTTTGAACATCAACGCGCGCCCGATGGAACAACATTTTCTTTTAAAAGAACGACTCCCGTGTTCATTTAGCGATTTATTAATCGTCGACCGTACTTTACGCCTGTCAGAGCAGAAGTAACAATTGCTTTTCAAAAACTAACTAACGAGCCATCCTAATTTAAAGGAAAAATTATAATACTATTTGGAAAAGCGGTTAAAATCGAAAACTGTGCAGCTTGTCACGATCAAAGTCGATGATTATGTTACACGTAAATTCACGTGGAACGACCTTTGAATATCAACGCGCGCCCGATTGAACAACATTTTCTTTTTTTTTTTTTTTTTGACTGTAAATCAAGAAACCAACGCCAGCCAGTCGCCCGGCCGGGCGACCAAGAAAATATTTTCAGTCGCCCGAGGCCAAATGTTAGTCGCCTCAGGCGACCGGGCGCCGTTAGAGCACAGCCTTGCATGGTTTAATTCTTTGTAAGGTAATTTTCCAAAAGATATTAAAAGATGCATGGCATAGTTCTTAAAAACTAAAAAGATAACAATGGTTAGTAATAAAACAAAAGAGGAATAAAATAAATAAGTATTAGCAAAAACAGCCAAAAAGTCTCTAATAGCAATTAAGTTTGTTAACTAAGGCTTCCATAATTGGTGCATTGTGCCATACAACAGAATTTGAACTAACCGCATTGCAATTTATCAAAGGAGGCATATTCATGTTCATGTTTGGCTCTACAGGCACAAGAACCAGTTGTTGTGGTTGTGTCCCTGAATAAGAAATCAAAACATAATGCCTCAGTCAAAATTTAATGAAGCTATGTTGATGTATTATACAAAATTATTTTCCAAATGTTAATTTTCATAATTTGTAGCTTCTTTTTCTTCTTGTAAGCACAGTACTGTTCTGACATCACACTTTCTATGATTAAAATTGGAAAACAGAATATCTTTCATTAAAGGAATAGAGTACTTTTTTTTTCTCCTGTGTTAAGATAGCCTCATGACTTAACACTCTACATTGTTTTGTAATAAATGCCAAAAAACACATGAAGTGAGTGACTGACAACTTGGGACCAAAAAGTATCCATCGTGATCACTGTAATTTTTGCATCTACACCATGTGCAACCTGAACTAACCTATTTGATTACTGGATCCTGTTGAAAAGAACTGTCCCCCTGTCTAAAAAATAAAACATTTTTATAGAACATCATATTACACAGTTCAGAAATCAAGGAGATGTTGTAACATTGTTCTGGTACTCAAGGGAGAACCCCTTTAATTTAACAAAAAACAATTGTCATCTAAATAATTTGCACTTGAGAGGGATAGGAGCTTAAACCAAAAAATGACTCTTGTTTTTTCTTTATTATTAGGGCCAGTCCCATGAGTTGATTCTTACCTCTTTTTTCACTGCTTTTCGGAGGCGCAGTTTCCTTCCACCCTTGTAATCAATTGTTCCCTAAATTGGTAGATATTACTGAATAATATTGTTATATGAAACACAAAATTGATATCTACCCCTCAGTACACTGTGATTTCATATATGCTGCTATGTGCTTTGGACTTGCACAGTCAGGAGTCAATTCTACACAACTAATATAACCTACTGCTATCTCCATTAGTTTTGCGGCTGGTAATATGTTAGGATCCAGACCCCTTGCATTTAGGGACTGAAAGTAGCATGTGATTCATGTTGTGAGCTCCAAATAATACACAGCTGTTGTCATTTAACTGTAGAATACTAAGCTCAGATCTGGGACCTAGAAGCTATTCAGATCAATCATGAAAGACATTTACTCCATCAAAGACCATTAAATAATCTCTGAAAATTTTCCAAAAAAATATATCAAATCTTAGATGATCATAACCACTCAAAGACTTCTACAACTACCTGCAGAAGTTGTGGTGAGTGTGGTCTGTTCCAAGTCTCTGAGTGATCCTGGTCATGTTTTCTTTCAATTTTAACCCTTTCACTCCCAAGATCTAATTAGTAATTCTCCTTACTATCTGCCATACAATTCTTATGATGTTAGTTCAGAGAATTTGGTGTTGGATCAAATAATAATCCCATAATCGATATTCTTCTCTATTCTCATCACCTGCCTGCTTGATATTGTATTGATATTGTAAGGAGAAATTCTGTCTTGGTCATTTGTGGGAGTGAAAGGGTTAAAGCTTATTTTTTTTCCTTCTTTGAATGATGCTTGTAAGTTCTGCATCTGTTTCAAATATTATAGACCTTCAGTTAGATCTGGCTAACTAACAAAAAACAGATATAAAGATACCTTTTCAATGAGATCATCTCTAGCTTTCGTTGTGTTGAATGTAACAAAACCGTAACTGCAAAAGACAAAAAAATACATCTTCAAAACTACAGACGTATGTAACCCTAAAAACTTGAGAGAGAACGTTAGGTTAAGAAAAGAAAAATTTCCGTGCCACTGTAAGAAACACAATCGACAGAGTCACGGCTACCGGTTTCAACCTTGAAATGTAACAGAAGTCATTTATTTCAAAGGCTAACTGCCATGTTCAGTTCACATATTGGGGCTTCTACGCCTGTTTTTAAAAGAGCGAACCTTCGCTAAATTGCTGACCCTACGTGAAAAAGAAAAGGCCTCCCATCCGAAATGATTGTATTACGATCTTACAGGCAAACAGAGACGATGACAAAACAGCCGAAATTAACAACTGGCCCAACTGTGGCATTGCACGCACATTAAAACCACAGTGTATATTTCTTTCCGATTCATAAGCGTAATTAATTTGACGGCCAAATTTTGAGTTTCTTGATTAAAAGGTGAATCATTTCTTTGAACTATTCTGCCGAGGATATCTCTAACGCTGTCACAGCCATGTTGAACATAGTTATAGCCACTAGAGAAATTTTTGGTTCAAGAAACTGAAAGACAGGTCTTTTTCCCAACGTTTCTTCGACGGCGCCGTTATCGCAATGTCTTGATATACCTTAAGGCGCCTTGCTGACGACCCGACTCCTCTGATAGGTCAAAGAGTTACCGGTGGAGGCGCGATGAACCGAGAGCTTGGGATCGTTCTCGCTGTAACGTCTTCTCTCCTTTGCATATTCATGGTTGACAGAAAAAATAACTGAGTGGAACTTCCTGTTTGGAAAATTTAGTTCTTCACTTGAATTAACTTACCCTTTATTGAAGCCAGTTTTCCTATCGCAGACAATGCGAACATCCGTCACTTCACCAAACGTACTAAAGAAATTCTCGAGCTCCAACTCGCTTGTCTGTTAGCGGAAAAAAAAACTGGTTTGTCAGACTGAGCCACAAACATAGCTTGAAATTTTGGCTAAATTGATAATAAGCAAGAATTGTTGCAGCTATTTTATTCCACAAATACACTAAATCAGTTTCTACAACCAAAGTTGTGATTACGTCTCTCCAGAAGACTACTTATTTGTGCCTTCAAGGCCGCAGATCGACAACGCCTTTACTTACTTAATTTTGTCAGAATAGCTGAAAAAATATTTCGAAAAACATCTAAATTCAATGTTAAATATGTTGTAATAATCTTTCGATGCAAATAAAATAAGCAAAAAGTCTGTTTACAGTTCACTACGTAAACAGGTGTACAACAAGTGGGCGAAATGGCCACTTCTAACACAACTTCAATTCGTAACAAATGAGATAGAACAAACAAACAAACAAACAAAAAACAAACAGACAAACAAACAAACAAAAAAAACATACAAACATGTGCAGTTCTTTATCTGAAAAAAATGACGTTAAGCTTAAACTCTGCTTTGCAATAGTATGCACAACTGAACTGGGCAGAATGAACTTCGAAATGTACCTTACGATTATGCGTTCGCAACTGAAAACAACTACACCATCATTCGAATGATAAACGCGAGATCTTTAAGATCGGATACTTCCAGTGGAACCACAAAAGTAAATAACACTTCGGAGGATGCTCTAGAAATATGCTCAACTTACATCGCGAGCAAGTCCTCCGATGAAGACCCGGTTGATAATTTCGTGTCCATCGGGTACAGTTGAAACCTTGAACAAACGCATGAAAGAAAAATAGTTTTAAAATGTGATACTTAGAAGTTTCAGCGCCATTCATTCAACTGTAAACCAAGGAATGCGTAGCGATTACTGTCAGAAAAGTACGGGTGTTTTACGTAACTATACAAGCTTCTCAGGGTTCATTGTTCTAAAGATGAAGAAAGCTACTCTAAATTATGTAGTTGTAATGTTTAAATAGTTAACAAAGAAGTGAACGAGTTCAAGAGACTGTTCAAACAATTTATGTTTCTTGACCCTTTCAGTTCAAGTAAACTATTTCTTTTCCTAGTCCAATATGAATCAACCATCACGGAGTCACCCTAACAAGGTCTTAAGATCTTTATCGCAATATTTACAAAAAGGCAAGGCATCACAAGACACAGAGTGAAGAAAAGGAAAAAATATCCCAAGTTATAACTTCATACGTACCGACTTCGCTGTTTTGTTCATTTCCAGTACTTTGCCTTCTAGAAGCAATCACAGTCGTACGCTCGTTATTTTGCGTAAACTTCCACTGCTGATGCTAAAAGTCAACGTTTACTGTCAACGTTACGCAATGTGATTGGTTAATACAGAAATAACATGTCAATTTCGTAAAGCAACGCGTCAGATTCCATTTTTGGAAGAATAAGTAATGAAAGCCGTGCGGAAGAACAAATAAGTGGATCGAGGAAGAGAAATCTAACGAAAGCATCGAAACGACGATATATCATCTTAAAACAGTGTGTTCCAAATCTACGTGGGAGGGACTCAACACTTGTCAACGTAAAAGGAAAAGTGTTTCAAAACACAACTGATGACAGCTCCACAAAGGATACCATTTCCTTAAAATGTCAATCATATGATATTAATCGCAGAAAAGAAGACCTTAATCTGAGATTAGCGAGTATTTAATATACCATCAATCAATCCAGATTCCTAACTGATACTTCTCAATTAAAGTGTTAAAGAAAACAAATGTTTTAAAGACCGTAGATAACAATGTCAAAGGAAATCGATACCCAAGATAAAGTACCTTTTACACATTGCTCCTGCTGAGGTGTTTTGAAGAGTGAATTGTCCTCGGTGATCTGGTTAAAACGCTCAAAGAAACTGAAGTATTGCGGAAAATGAAACTTAAGTGTTGCGTAAAATGACAGGGGGGTCGAAACTTTTCCCAGACTATCTGGCGGGTGGGTGTTTCCTGAGTGACACCATGACGTCACTGCTTACTTTTTACCACAGTATTAACGTAAAAAAAAGTCTCTCGTTTCAAACTTGAACTTAGAAAACCGAAAAAAAAAAACTGTACTCAGCTAATAAACCACCAGCCAAACATCCTTTCGGATGGTAAATTTCCAGACACTGTTTGAGTGTAGCTCGTAGAAACTCGGGCGGAGCCTCATCAGTTTTGCACTGTAGACGAAAGATTCTTGTCTCCATGAGAAAAGCTTTATTTTCAAATGCTGCTAGATATTTATTTTAGGCTGTACTACAAATTAAAGTTGATCGTTGTGAGCTATTTTGAGAAGTATTACTACTAAGCGGACGAGTATCATATTTCCATTGATATATTAGTTAAGGACCACTTTTAGGCTTTGCGTGTGTAAAAGGCAAGTCTTCTCGACACAAAGCTGCAAGAAAGCCGAAAACTTGAACGCTTATCTCGAGCTCCGAAGGCAAAACTATATGCAGCTTTGACGTACTTCTCTGAGGGTCAGTGTACTGCATCCATTTAGTAACGCGATTTTAAGAGCTCGATGTCTGAAGAAGTACAAGGACGAAGTAAGGCCTGTACCAAAAAAATAACCTTGACGTATTGGTTTAACGAGCTTCTTTATTTGCAAATTCCTACCTATAATTACACTATACCATTTACAAACAGGGAATCACAAATGTGCAATAGCGCAGTTAAGCCAGCGATTTGGCCGGAAACATAACGCGAAGTTTCGCTCGAAAATTCTGAAAATTTCTTCAACTGCCAAGGGCATACGTTCAGGTAGCTATTTTTCACAGGACTTTGATTTGTCGGGGCTAACGTATCATTTATCGTTTGCCTCTAATCCTTTTGATTCTAGTCCTGGTGGTGGTGATCATTTTTGCAACAAAACAGAGCAGTTCACATGAAAATCTCCTAGAACCTCTCTGCCCTGCAAAAGTCCTTTGGTAAATATTCAGCATTTTTAAAACATTTTTTCTTCATTTTTCAAACATTTCCACCTGCGGATAGTTTTACGTCGATTAAGCAACAAGGATATAGCTAATATATCAACTAGTCTTTAAGTCTTTAACAAAAAACAAAAAAAAAGGGGAAAAATATTTCTCTGTAAGATGGAAGGAAGGAAGGAAATGTGTAAAGCTCCAGCCTCTTAAAGTCTCTCGCCAGCATAGGCTCAAAAGGCTCCGTTAATTTTGATATTATCTGTCAACATATTTTCAAGTTTTCATTCTACAAATACTTTCTAAAAATCGCGAATAAACTTGAATTTTTTTACGAACAGTTCAATGTCACAGACGTTCTGCTAGATTAACATCGAACTACACTCCCTCTCACACATTTAGATCGGCCTCGAGAATTCTACCTGCCAAAAGAAATATTACCTGGTGCGCAAGCTTGAGCTCAGTTAACCACTAATTTCCTCTATCGCTGCTTCCAGCGAATCCGGCTTTCTGCACCCCAAACCGCACTCTTTTTCTCAAATAAATTATTCGTGTCTCATATTACTGTATTTTCAGCCGCTACCTAGAAGTTCATTTGCAAATCCGTTCACATTTAGTTTTCACTCTGAGCTCCGAATGGACCGCGTTTCCCGCCTTTGTGCAAGTTCGCAGTCACATCAGATACAACAGTAGAAAGTCACGCTTCAACGCAGTATTTTTCTCCTTGCTTGTCTTGTCTTGTGACTGAGGGTATTTTATAATAGGAAACCCCTGCAGCTTTTTACGAAGCAATTCCGATCTTGGATAAGGTGTGTCGCTCCTGTGCATTCAGTGCTTGTAAGTAGCTCGGATAACACTGTTGTTGAGCGAACGTCTGTAGAAACTTGATCAAGTGACTCTGGGTGAAAGGAAAATTGAGATGAGGCCAATCACTCAAAATGAAAAACCAACAAGAATATAACAGATAATTTGGTATTATTGCGCATCGGCACGAACGTTTTTTCGTCTAGGGAAAGTTGTTAAAGGCTTTGAGCAACGCGAATCGGCGAAAGATCTGCCAGCGGTCTAGCACTGAAAATTTTTAGCGCCAGATCCCTGGAAAACCCCTCCCGAACTCGTCTCGAATCTTCCCGGAGACGGAGAAACGCTCGTCTGGCAGTGCTAATAACGAGCAGGCTAACAAGAGTATGCCAATGTTGATTTAACAGGCATTTTAAGAATCAAAGGTTACGAATGGCGAGTTGTTATGAAACATTTCCTGAGCATCAAGCCGAGATGGACCCTTGGAAATTAACACAAATGTAGGAAATCAGTGCAGGGTGACCAAAAATTGATACGGTGATACGGCCTCAAACTCCCGTTCGCTCTGACGAAGGGCTGACGCTCAAAACGTCAGCTTTAACAACTCTTCGCGGTGGTTAATTTACATTCTCAACGAATTTATCTTGTAAAAACACCCCACCCACGCAGCACCACAGATTCTCGGAAACTTACCCCTTTTGCTCATACTGATAGGGCTCTTTTCGGGCACGAAAAAGAAGTATCCATTGCATAAATATTTTGATAAGTGAAGGGTTTGTTTGTAAAGACGCTTTGCGTCAATTTTCGCACTTGTCATCTTTAATCTTTTATCTTAGAGCGGGAGGTTAAATCACAGAAGGATAAAATAATCAGTAGTTTACCTGTAAATCAAGTGTATAAATAGGATCACTCTTTATCTCTGGGTCATCATCATCTTCATCTTCAAAGTCTTCTTGATCAAAACCTGGACGATAAGAAGCTTCAGATAATCAAGGACAGCTGTTCTTATGTACACAAACCAGTAAAGTGCACCACACGTCATGCTACACGAACTCAGATCTCACCCAGCGAGCAGGCCCTCGTTGCGGGCGTTTCTTTGCCCGCAGTAAAAAATGAGGCTTTGAGCTTGGCGAACCGGAGGTTCTACTACTAAAAATTAGTGCCAGACTCCGGGAAAACCTCTTCCCGACTCGTCTCGTATCTTCTCCCGTGCGGTGAAACGCGCATTCTACGACGCTAATAGAGAACTTAAGATGAGACGTTTTTGAGACTTGGACAGCTACAGGAAGATGAATAAAACTCATTCTTGCGCACTTTGAGGTCAATGCAGCGACTGTAAGGTGGTCGCTTTAGCATTTTAAACCAAACTGTGCCGATCCAAAAAAAGTGTGGTGAGCACTATGAAGAGAATATTTTAACCTCCGGCTTCCGCCTGCGTCTCAAAAACGTTTGTGCTTAAGCTCCCTATTAATAATTAAGGCCTCTTCGAAAGCTATTCAAAATTTTCCGTCCATATTTACTGTATTCTGCTCCTCCTCAGCAGCAACCAGACACCACAAACGAGGGCTTTCAGATAAACGCGAACTGATGAGGAAATTGCTTCAATTTGAATAAACAAAATTAATGCATTGGAGGTGCTAAAATGAGAAAAAGTGACGCGTCTTGTGCGAGGAAAGAGAATTTTTGGAGACAACAGGAAGAAGTTTGTGTAAACACTTGGTATAACTAGACACAAAAATTACTAACGTAAACAATGGGCGTAGAATTAACGTTAAAAGTAGTCGTCAATGGGCAGAATCTCGTCACTTTGGGTTATATCTGTAAGGACAATTATACCGACTTTGTTGAAGTTTAATTGCAGAGTGCGACATAAAAAGCTGTTGTTTCTCACGCGTCAAAAATGTTTGGAAGGTGATGAGAAAATGGGACTAAAATAATCGTCGCGGAAATAAAACCATGGCTTCCACTTCTGGGCTCTGGCGCGGATATTAGGACTAACAAAAATTCAGGCGACTTACAAATTCGTGATAATTTCATGAACGTTTGTTTTCGCTAAGCGCGGGGTAAATCATGGAATAATCATGAACGAGTGTTATATTCTAAGGAGTGTGCAGAGGTTGCCAGTTTAAAACGAGCCCTAAACCAGCCTATAAAACTCTCCATATTCAAAGGAACAAACGAAGAAGTGAAGGGAGTTTCTCTTCATGAAAAACTACTTCAGATTTTTGGGTAAAGAGTGCAACCGTTCATTCTTGTATTAAAGCACACTATTCGCCCATTGTGCAAGATGATCATACTTCCATGTTTGCCGAGGCTCATTGTGTGAACTTGGGCTACTTGTGGTCTGAATAAAAGATCGTACCTAAGTAATCCGACGCAGGCGCAAAAGGTGATCCAGAAGCATCGATGCCTTCTTCTTCATCATTCACGTCCTCCCAACCCTCCTCTCCCTTGAGACAAACGAAGCACAGTGAGTTAACAGGACTATCAGCTTAATACCGATCAATAAACAGCTCTGTCATAATTTCGTAAATATTGAGAAGAAATACACGCTTAGAAAATTATGTGGTTAATCGTAAGTGTGAGTCAAAGACTGCGCAAAAAAAAAGAAAAGTCTCATAGAGCAAGCAGCTAGGCTCTATATCAAGGAAGGAACTCGTATGCTTACGTCGTCCGAGTCCCCGTCCTCATGCTCGTCACCCGCCGTAGCACTTTCCAGTAACGTGCCCAGCTCATTGATGATTAATTTAAAGAGCTTGACTGGAACGGGGATCAATGTCCACTGCTCGGGAGCTGACACAAGAAGTAATGTTAAAAATCAAACAAAAGAGTAACAAGGTCCCACTAACTTAAGGCAGGAAATTGTTCTGCGTACTCAATAGACTCAAGTTGACACTAAAATGCGCCACACAACTACTAGCACTATTTGGGCGGGAAAATGCACAAAATACTTCATATTTAGGCGAGAAAAATGCTCTACGCGCCGACCGATTTAATTTTGGCGGGAAAATAAAGGCATTTAAAAAAATATTTTCAGGGAGTTGCTGAGAAAAGGATGCAAAATTGTGTATAATTGACAACCACATAAAAAGCTGGGTGAAGCTATCAGTGACCTACCTTTGGCAGCTCTTGATCTTGTTCGGATACCTACCACAAAGACAGAAAGGAAACCTCTAGAGTTTAATATGACACACCATTGGTATAAACTCTGGGCATAGTACTCACAATTCCAGTATCTGAGCAACTTCGCTCCTACCCCTCCCCTAGTCCAACTTGTTGCCGGTCGACTGTTGTTGGGTTAGGGGAAGGGTAGGTGTGCAGTTGTTTAGATACTGACATTTATCCGCATTCGCAACTCGTATTTACAATGCAATCCCCAGCCGCTAAACGTCATCAACATGGGGCTTCTTGTCACATTTTCAATACATTATCCGTCAAACAGGGGATGAAAAAAAAAGGGCAAACTTAACCCAGAGAGAGTGTTATCTTGATGTAAGAGAATTTCTCTTGCTAAATGTAAAAAATTCTCTTAACTAATTCAAAATGAGATGTATAGCCACAGGAAGGGAGAATTGTCAATCATGTCTTGGGGGTTTAAGGAGGGGACCTGAGCGATTGAAATTAAAACTAAGATTTGTATTCCTTGTTTTTATTCATGGGGAACATGGGTTTTTAGGTCTCTGGAACTGAGAATCACAAACGATAAAAAATGGGCATAATATTGAAGTAAGACAAGAGCTTAGACTGGAAATAAAATTTGGCAAAAATTTTAACCCTGAAGTTAGATCTTAAAGTACTCCCCTCTCTCTGCAGGAGCCTCTCACAGGGTTACCAGCTTATTAGAGCAAAAGCTCAGGTCGGTACCTTCATCTTGCTGAAAAATCCTCTCGCCTTTCACAATGATACTTGAAAGTCTTTTGTCACCAGTGTTCACGAAAAACTGTAGTACATTACAAAGGGCCATAGTACTAAAAAAAAAAGAAAAAAAAAAAAAAAGGAATCGATAAACAGTTGAATACTTCAGACGAAACGTTTCTCCTCACCTCACCAACTCCTCTTCCAAACAAGTTTTGATTCCAACGGCGTGCTTACAGGGAGTTGATAACTGGGCATTATGTACTTTCGTATAAAATGAGAAGGTATACAGTAAGTTAACACAAAGAGCGCACCCAGGCGAAAATGGTAACAAAGCTCACGACCTCAGCTCTGTGATTGGTCAGAAAACTCACGCCATTTTCTCAACCAGTTAGATGAAAAACTAAACAACTTGGTCACGCGCATTTCCGTGCGCTTTAGCCAGTTGGCTCATTTCCTTTCTTTCGCAGCGCTTCCTTAGCATGCTTTCCTTAATTCTAATAGAACAATGTGTTAACTTTGGCTTTCAACTGCGACACTCGCTCTACTCTGCCTCTGAGTTACCTCACTTTACTGTCATATACGCCAAAGAACTCGGGTTGTCTTGCACACCATATCCTGACCACATACTCCAGCGCTGACTTGCCAGTTGGGTCTGGGACTCCACTCAGAAAATTGAGGATCGTTTCTAGCTGACTGTTCATTAAATGAAGAAACGAAAGGACCAGTGACTGAAAGAAAAAAAAAATATACATATATATATATATATATATATGTAGACATATGTATGTATTTATATATCAGGATAATTCATTTACCATTGAACCGTGACTGAACTCCCAAAAGATAGACAAAGCAAACTTGGAGAGAGCTCTAACGCAGAAGATTTCATCGAAAATAAGTAATTCACAAGTGGAGGCGGTTGGCTGAGACAAAAAATTTCAACGTTTACTTGGAAACTTTTCTTCTGCACTACAGGGGAAACTTCATAGATTGAGATAACCCACAAAATAATCTAACCTTCAGAAACGAAAAACTTTGTTGGTTGATAATAATTTCATATGAAGTGTCTCACCTGTATTATACTTAACGTTTCTGCCTGTTGAAGTTTGCTAAGGACTCCTCTTAAAAGCAAATCAAGGTTGTCCCCGAGGTTACTTCCGACCTACAATGAGAAGAGGAAAATTATGTCTGGTGATTTAAAGGGATTTAAGTGCGTCCACAGAAAATTCCAAGTTGTAATGTGAGTAAAGTGTAGAATATTTATCAACCAACAGTCAAGAGCATTTAAAAATGTTTTACAGGTTTTCCTTAATATGTATCCACAAACTCATTAAGTACGAGGGATTTTGTCACTTGCCTTACTGATTAAAGTAGTCACCAGTCTACCAACAAAGGAGGCCGTGAACTCTGGAGCCCTGGGGTCGAGTAGGTGTGAAGTTGCTCGAACAACGTAAGAAATGGCGCTATTTCCTTGAGAATCCCGCCTAGAAACCAAAATTAAATTAGAAAGAAATGCACAGTTCAAGATTTAGTTGTAAGAAATAAAGGTGTTCGCATTTAAGCAAGTGGGTTACGGTACAGTGTCAGTACACCAGATAATAGAGAAATCAGTGCTTTATTCGGGTTGGCCATGATGATCATATCGAATTTCGTTTCACTAGAAGGCTTTGTCAAGGCGATCGTTATGGGAAGGTCTCTACCAAAGAGAATGTCTGTAAAAAAGAAACTCACTACAGTTGAGTTCATCACTGTAGGGAATGTAATTTTCAAGGAAAAATGAGAGGGTGAAGGTTACTCACCAAGCACTCATCTGCTCAGGAGATACGTAGACAAATGCACGAAGGCACTGTCCGCCTCCCTAGAGTAAAAACGAGGATATTTATGCTCTTAGTCAGCACTCAGGCAAAAATGGTTCAAACCAAAGGGAACTGAGTTTCTGAATAGTACGATTCCTCGTTATAATAATACTGTTGTTATAAAAGGTCACCTTTCAGGCTTTCTGTCAAATTTTCTTGTAAATCAGAAGCCAACCCCCTCCCCCCCCCCCCCCCAACCTCAGTATCTTGTATGACGTAAGGACACAACAAAATGAAAAGGGCTACGATCCGAACCCGAACGTCTCGACCTGCGAGTTCAAAGTGTAAATACAAGTATGCAGATCTTTTCGCCTCTGACAAACAGACTGTGTCCGAGAGAAACTTAGATATGCTGTCATTTTGAAAACTTTATCAAAAGACCAACGTAAGGACAATCTTGTAAGAATGGGGAGAGGCAAGCTTATGAGAATGGGGAGAGGCAAGCTTGTGAGAATGGGGAGAGGCAAGCTTGTGAGAATGGGGAGAGGCAGGCGTGTAAGAATTGGGAGAGGCTATTCACTTCGTAGCGAAAAATTATTCATTCTTGATTAATCATCGTAAATGAAGCTACGTCACATAATAATAACCTGAGTTGTTTTTGTGTGTCTGAAAATGAAGGTTAATTTTTTAAAAACCTTACATATTTATTTGCCAGGGTAAAAAAAAAACACCTACAAGGCTAGAGGAAACCGAAAAAGACACTAAAACTGTTCCAGATACAGAATATTGATAAGGATTGCAACTAGCTAAGGTTATATTCTTTAATGAAGAGCGAACCGTGTGCAAACACACCAACGTTCTTTGAGCAATAAAAGTGATGTCTAAATTACCTGCAACACCGCATTGTCATCAGAGCCGAGTATTGTTTTGACAACGACAGGAAACACAGAGTTCAGTAGCAGATCGGAAAGGGGAGGCTGTGTGCACCGAATGATGTTACATAGGATATCCATACAGACCTGCAAAGAAGTAAATACGGACGAGTGACATCGAGCGACAGGTGGAAATTCAACAGGTTAAAGAAATACGTTTAACCGACATTGAGTTACACGAATGGTAGGCGCAACGTACGATCACAGGCGAGGAACTTTTTTCTTTGGTTTCGTAACCTTTTACCTCTTACATCAGCATGCATATTCTCCATACTGTTATCTACACATTTCCTAAGGTGCTGACTAGGAGAATTTGTTTAACAATCAAAGCTTCTAAGGTCGGCGATCATGTCCTTTAAAGTCACTCTTAGGGTTTGAAGAGTTAATCGATTTTTTCACGCAGGAAAAATGAAAACATGGCGGATATGTTTTCGTTTTTCCTGTAAGGGAGCATTAAGGATCGAGGGAGGAAAATGAAAACAAGAAAGCTGTCGAAACATTACAAAACAATATCTAAAATTCGTTCGAGCTTGTTCTTAACTTTAAATGTTTCTGTGTTTTCAACTTACAGCATTTATTCCTAAAGGTGTCTTTTCTGGCGGTGCTTGAAAAATACTTATTAAAGTCGGCAGAAACCTCTGTTGTAGAAGCTAGAAAAGAAAACAAAAAAGAGAGAATTTTGTTAAGAATGAACAGAGGAGTAAACAAGTAAAGATTCAAAGAAATAGCACGAGAACTACGTCAAGCATAAAAGGACTCCTGTTCGGTCCTTGTTCGGATAATTTCGTTTAATGTCGGATGTTTTTCTCCCTTTTTCGAACAGTTCTGTCTGATTTCGGACCGTTACGTTTGACTTCGTACGGTTTCGTCTGATTTCGGATCATTTCGTCTTATTTACGGACAGTTTCGTCTGATTCAGACCGTTCCGTCTGATTTCGAACGGTTTCCTTTGATTTTGTACAGTTCTGTCTGATTTCTAAAGATTACTTCTGATTTCAGACATTTCTGTTCGATGTCGGACGGTGCCGTCTGAAATCAGGCAGTTAGGTCTGATTCCGTCTGATATCGAAGGAAGTTGTCTTATTTTGCACAGTTCCATATGATTCCGATCAGATCCTTCGTATTTCCAGCAGCTTTGTCTGATTTCCTGTCAGATATTGGAGGATTCGTCTAAATTTGAGTGTTGGCAGGATCTGCCTTCTTTGTGCAGGTTGCAGCCCATTTAGGTCACACTTCCAAACAAACCTTGCGCTTTTTTCCCCGACTTGAAGCTTTTATGGAAGTAAAGGAATTACCTTGTTACAAGCCTCTATCATGGCAAGTTCTTTGAATAAGTCCTCTATCAACGGAATAAGAGCCGCATCTGAAAACAAAGACAAAGTTAACACCGAAGTGGCGGGGTATTTGGATTGACTCTCAACACAGGACACGAAGGGGCGTTTGTAATCTCGGGACTTATTGTGTGCAGAGCTTCGCCTGAATAGCTGTGTAAATATTACGTTGTGTACAGAAAAATCCCGGGAACAGCATTTCTTTTGAAAAATTCCAATAGTTTTATGTGATTATAATGTAGTTATAGCGTCATCATACTCTTGAGAAACAAGTACAAATTGATAACAAGTCAATGCAAAATCTCATACGAACATCTTTGACTAGTGAGATAAGTCAGGCGCGAGAACTTAGTTTTCTGTTTTCAATTTTTTCATTATCACTCACACTTACCGTGAGCATACTTAATAAAGAGCGCTATCGTCAGCGGTGTTATTTTTCCTTCACAAGACGTTGTAAATTCCTTGTTAACCTGAAAGCAAGCAGTATTCATCACTAATGACAGATGCTTAGCATCGACAACTATTGACAGCCAATCAAAATAGAAGAACAAATCACAAAGAGCCGCCAATAAGGACTCCAAAACGCTAGCCTACATGTAGCCGTACCCTCCCCCCCCCCAACCAGGAGAAACTCCTTTGGGGAAGGGAGGGTTCGGCAACACATAAGCTACAAAACGCTAGAAAAGGCAATGAACCAAGTCGCGTCTTGTTTTAGATTTAGATCTGATTGGTCGAGAGGGTGTGGCAAATTTTAGAAAACAATCGCAAACCGCAGTGGAGCATGAACAAGACGATTCCCAATTACTTTCGACACTCAACAGAAAATCGCTCCAACAAAACAAACCTGAGCCATCATCTTACCGACATGACTATTCTAAGAGACTCGAGAACGAGAGCCAGCACATCGTCTGTCGTTTGAGTCGCCATGGTTAGTAACCCTTCCATGATCTTGATAAGGTAAGGCGTTAGGATCTGAGTATTATTTGACATCTTAAGATGGGCACAGAATCTGCAAAAATTCACAAAAATCCAGTCTATAACAAACAGGGCTACAAGACTACTTGACGACAAACGACGTCAAAACTTAACCCTTTAACTCTCAGAAGTGATAAACATGTAAGTTCTCCCTATAATATCCATACTTAGTCCAGCAAATAGGTAATGAGAATACTCAAACGTATCAGGCAGAAGTTGCTATCTTGATCTAACACCAAGTTCTCATAACTAATTTACAAGGAAATCTGTATCAGCTAGAAGGGAGAATTAACAATCAGATCTTGGGAGTTAAGGGTTAAAAGAAACATCTCAGTGGTTAGCATTTTATTGGCTCTTCTTTTAACACTAAGTTAGGGCAAAGTTCAAAAAGCTAATTTGCATTTTGGCCCTTTAGTGTGATAAAAAATCATCCCAGTTTAGAATTCTGCATCTTGGGTCATGACTTTCTGAAAGCAAGTTTTCGGGGGCATATGACTGGTATTCTCTAGCCTCCTCGCCTTTTTTACGTTAGTGGTGTTTGTCGACACTAACCAACGATTTCTTGACTTCAATAAAAGAATGATAAATCAAAAAGAAGAAAAAATGGTTTACTTACTCATAAATAGCTCTAACAGCTGATATTCGAACTGCAGGTAACTGTGCTGACTGAAGACCCGTGACGGATGCTTCGATGAAGCTAAACATGAGAAATGGTAACGGTTTCAGAGCTCAAAGATATACGACTTGTAATATCAAAAGAGAGGGAACCTCGCACACAAAACATTGAAATGAAAATTGTTTTTTCGTTTTATCATTGTAGAGTAAGCCTATTAGTCTATGAGCTACTAATGTTCTGAGGTAATACTTTGGATGCTTAGAAAATTAATTTCACTGAGCTCAAGAAGATTCTGACAAAAAAACGTCAATTCTTTGGAGAAATTTACTCTGCATTAGTCATCTTACCTTGTTAAAAGTTCTTGAGACATTAGAGGAGTAAAACGACTTGCCACCCATAACGCTTGACCGATGAGGAAAGGCGATACTGAGAGATAACAGGAAGAAAACACTTCGAATAAAATTTTTCTTCAAAAACAACTTTACCTTTCCTTTACAGAGTAAATTTCAAAGTTTTGCTTCGGCTTTACTCCTCGAAGGACCCCAAACCTCCGTTCGCGCATTTAGGGCGGCAGGAAATTTTTGGTGGCTTCTCGAAACTCGTGAGAGGCCAGGGAGTTTCAAGAACTAAAAAAAAAAAAAAAACTAAAAGCTGTTTTCTCGTAGATACCTACTCGAAAGTAATTTGGGAATTAATTGCTTTTGTTGCATCATGTTCTGTGAGCCATTTCATTTAATTATCACTGCAACATTTTCCACGCCAAAAATATTTTTGTAACTTTACCCCTTTCCACCTCAGAATCAAAGTTGGTCGGCGTTGCTTTGTGGTCTTAACTACAACGTATGACTTAACGCCTTGAAATACTTTGAATATGGGGGAGTAGGATTAAAGCTCATTTTAGAGATAAAGCAGTTGCTACTATTGCAAATTTCAAAGCTCAATTTCGGTTTCCCCAGCTTTTTTCCAAGTTCTTAGGTAATTTGATAGGGTGCAAAGACCTGCAAATAATTGCTATGTACTTTCAAAGGACGTATAATCACGTGAAGAAGACTAGCAGTATGTCGTCGAGACGTCGCGATCCACATCGTGATCACATCGTGAGACAAACGATTATAATTCTCCTTTGAATGTGTTATTTACCACGATGACAAACCACAAGCTATTTTTCGATATTAATCACTTTCTATCATCCGAATCCCATAATTTCTCTTTTAACGGTCTCGCTTCTCAAAATAAATTGAGTATTTACCTGATTCCTGAAGGTCTGTTAGCACAACCTGGGTGAGAAATGACGCCATATCTATAGAAACCTTGCCATTGGAGACTTTGTCAATAATAAGTGATTTAATACAACCCATTGCCAACATGCACGACTCGTGTATTTTCCACCTGAAGAAAATAAATTTTATAAAAACATGGATTTAACCAAACCCAAGAGGGGAGCTTTAGTGGGTTAATTTTTAGCCACGGAGCAATTTCGAGGGCCATTATTTTCCTATCGGTCAGAAATCCGTAAGGACGGTCAAACGCATTTCATGACCACAAATTTCCCAGTTTAATAGATTACCATCTTTTCCTAAGTGTAGAGGCCCCGCTTGAATGCACTCAAGCTACGCTAAGACTAGGGTATTATAGTGCACCATAACTGTCTTTTAGCCAGTCAGGCAACCAGAAATTCGTACGGATCAGACGCATCTCATGACAACAAATTCTTCAGCATATTTTTGGTAATCATATTTTCTTAGGTAAAGAGCCTCCGCTTGTGTGCACTCAAGCAACGCTAAAAAATTAGGCATTATAGTAAGCCATGACTGTCTTTTATCCACAACCACCATTCGAGGTAAGAGGACCACACAGATAACTTGACTCGGCTAAACTTCGTCTCACTTACCAATTAACATCTCCTTTGCTTTTTCGTTCATTTGATTCCTGTAAATGTCTGTTGAGTGCTTTTGTCAATGCGACTGCACTTTCATTTTTAAAGTCAGCGGCAACTGCCTACAAAATATCAAATGAGGACTATGCAAAAATTTGTTACAATTCCTCGAAACCACTCAACGATAGAATTAGCTGCACAAAGGCCGAGGGTAATTGGGGGGTAGGTGTTGACTCGCGCCTACGGGCACACCCTCATTGTCAGCGTTTCGTCTGTTTGCCCGCCGGAAAGAACGAGGCCTTGGGCAACAAGAGCCGGCGAGAGGTCGGCAAAGGGTCCGGCACCAATAGTTATTTGTGCCAGACCCCTGGTTAATCTTCACGCGGGCAAAAAACGCGCGTGACCCATACAGACCTGGACACGTTTATAAAATTATTACAAGCGCATACTGACGCGCTTGTGTTTCGTGACTGCATCCAATTTACGCGCTTCAACCACACAAACGGGTCTATTTGAATCTAATGCAATTTAGTGTGATGTGCAGGTAAATTACAGACGATCAGCCAATTGCAACATAATAAGTGAGCCCCATAAGAAAACGGGGTGCGTACTAATACTAAAGGTGTGAATTGAAGGTCGAAGCTGTTCCATTCACTTACCAAGAGAACATCTTGAGCCGCAATGCGAACAGAAAACGAAAATGTATCATCGTCCTCATCTTCAACAAATTGATTAGGATTAGATGTCCACACTTGAACCTGTACGTAAAATAACAGCTAAAAAATTTATTGTTTGGTCAATGAGCCAAGTATCTGAAAGCTACCGGTGGATGGAAATGTGAGTGCAATATACACGAGAGGTAATAGGCTGAAAAAAAAAAAAGAAACAACGAAAAACAAAACCCACCTGCTCCTCTGTGATTTGCATGTACAACACCAAGAAATAAATAAGTTCATCTAAAAACTTCTTGACGGTTTTCTTGAATTTTGGTGTTTCTATAAGTCCATGGATAAACTCAAAAACACTGAAAACAAGATTCTCAAATCCTAACACTTCTCCTGAAATACGAGAAAAGAAAAATTGGTGATAGTAAGAAGATGTAATGTTGCACAAACTGATTTTCTTTCAGCGCAAAAATTGTTTTTCAATCAATTGTAGAATTAACTCACCATCAGAATCTACAGGGTCATCTGCATCATCAGTGTAATTTACAACTGTGCGGACATATCGATCAGCACTCTGCGTCAATGTATTCCACATGTGAGGAAGAATCTGCATTAAATGTGGTGCCATTTGTTTGGTGTAGTTCTTAACCAATGTCGTTAATGCCTAATTGACAAAAAGAAAGGAAATAATAATTCAGAATCTTTTATGCACTTCCTGGAATTGGCATCTTTGGGATTGATGCGTGTCATTTTCTAGGCAGGAAAGGTAAATAAAAAAGCTGTGCTTTGGTAATTGACTTCTTGAATGCCAATGACTGCACCAAAAAAATGGTGACTTTCTGGATGGAATGAGAAATTCATATGCTTTTGAAGAAGAATGTAAATTTTGAAAAAGAAAAAAAATGAAAAAGGAAATAAAAGAACAAAACAAAAAAGACAAAAGAAGATTGATGCTACCATGATGGTAACATTTTACTTTCTTGGCTCGTAAGGAGGTTTATCCATTGCACCAAGTATGTATAGCACAAGACAATGATATGATATTAACAATAAATTTCAATTCATGCATGCATTGCAGGCCTACACTCTCACATTCAATCACAGCCAAAGGCATTATGTATTGTGTAATTACAAAAGGAAGCCAGGATGCCATGAAACAAGGAATAAGCAAGCAATCCATACAATGAACACAGAAGAAAGTTTTCAATATAAAAACAGACTGGTTAAAAACTAACTTTAAGCACTTCCATCTTCAAGCCACAATCAACTGTGGGACTATCAGACATTGCCAGAACTTCAACAAATGCTTGGGTGAATTGTGGAAGAAGAGGAAAGAGGACATCCTTGGCAATACCCTGTAATGAGAACTTGTTAAAAATATTGACCAACTTCTAAAATGAATAACAAACAAAATTGCAATACCACTGCTTGCATGCAAAACTTTTAGTCTGACTGCTTCCTGCTTCCATATCACAATAAATACCAAAGCATTACCAGAGGTAAGAACATTTAGTGCTCAACACACTCTGGTAAATCAATACAAATTCATGTCAAGTAGAAAATTCAACCTCTTCTGACAACAGCAGGAACAAACTATCTGCCTACCCCCCCCCAACCCTACCCAAAAAGGGTTTCCCAAGAACCCCCTCCCTACTCCCAGTGAACAACGTTGGGTTCATTAAAAAATCTGGATGATTCCAAGATCTCAAAATTACCTAATGCCACTCTTCACCCCTTCCCCCCCCCCCCCCAAAAGGAATACCTATAGCCAGGTGAGTAATTTCTTTTTCCCCTCATATATTTTAGCAAAAATAATGGGGAAACAACGATGGAATGGTCCTACATAATCAAACTTGTGTCTTTGTAATAGACGTACTTCCTTTAGGAGAGGAAGAGTCTAACCAAGAGTAGGGGTTAAATTTCATTCACAAATAAGAATAAATCAATTCAAAATTAACAAGTGAAATTCTGGTAACCAGCATTCCCTTCAAAATCCCACAAGTGGGGAAAAAAAAAAGAGAGAATAATCTTAAACCCAATTTCCTAAAGTGGCAAATGATCTTACCATTGCATCTTCTTCCATTGCACAGATTAGCGATGCACAAGTATTAAATATATCTGCAGCACGGGATCTTGTTCTGATACTGTACTTCTACAAAAAAAAAAAAGTTTGAAACACAAATGACCACACCACACCATGTTGAGAGGTTGATACAGGTATGCAGACCTCAACAACATTTCAATCTTCAGCTGTATTTGAACAGACAGTGCACAATTTCCACCAACATACCTCTGCATGAATGAATATCTTGTACATTTCAGGCAGGATCACAGGTGCAACATGAGGCATCTGTGTGTCTGTCACCTCACGGCAGAACTCTGAGGATAGATTCACAAACACTTTACACTGCTACTCAGAAATAAGTGAGACTTAATAGAAACCCTTAACAGGCTAAACAATAATACTTACAATGAACATCCAAAATTATGCAAGTGCATCACAAATATGCATTTCTCTCTATTTCAAAATCTACAATTTCAACTTTCCTAACTCTCAAATTACAGTCTCATACTTCACAGTGCACATTCCTTAAACATAGGGGGCATTTGACCTTAGGTTTTCCTAACCTTTTCACTTCCAGGTGTGATCAAAGACAAATTTCTCCTAACAATATCCATACAATATCCAGCAGAAAGGTGATGAGAAAGTTATAAGAAAATAATGTATGACAAACAGTGGGGAAAAAGGATATTACAACATTGGGAGTGAAAGTGTTAACCACTGTTTGAACAAGTCAGACGGATTACACCATTTCAAAATCTTCCATTTTCCAGTAGTTGTTCCTCCACCCCTATTAAGCTTTAATAGTGAAGTACAGTTTTTCATACCTGTTAAAACTCTCATGGCTCCATGAACCAAATTGCCATCCCCACTTGTCAATGCTTGCATCAGATTCCCAAACAAATGTGGCCAAGCTTCGGGCCAGTCCCAATATGCTATGGCTGAGATTGCATATGCCTGAATTTGTGGAAATAAGTATAAATCTACAAGTGTTGAGGAAGACTTACAGATGTACAAATGTTATTAGAAGACTGTGAACCTACTACTGCTTTTTTCTTATAGAGCAAGAGATTTTTTAAACTTTCAAAAGTACATTGAGAGTTAGGTCTTTGCAAATTTACATTTGTAAGTCTCAATGTCATTTTCTCTCTTGAACCTGCTCTCTCAGTGTAACTCATAGCATAACTGGTAACTCATGGCGTCATCCAGTAAAAACAGTCACACACAAGTAACTGCTTCTAGAGCTTGCGTTTTCCCCCAGGCCATGAGGGGAAAAAAACCTTTCACACTAAGATCATGAGAGATGCCAAGAATAACCTCTCACGATAGATTACCCTTTGAACATGAAAACAACTTACCACACTTGACCTGACTTTACTGATTGATTCCTGTAGCCCTCCTGGTAAAAGACGACGAATCTCTTCCTTGGCCTAAAACACAAGAAAAAGAGAAGATATCAGTAACCTTTGATAATTAGCAATGTAGGAGAGAATGATAATAATGTTGCTAAAATAAACGACCATTGACTATGTCGGTGCAACTTATAAATATTGGGAGTAAGTTTCTAAAGAGACTGTGGTGCTGCATCAGTGGGAGAGTACAACATCTGAGTTGATAACTTAAATTAGTCACAGTAAAGAGTTTAAAAGTTGATGTTTTGAGCATTAACCCTTCCAAATCACTCTGACAAAGGCCTAATACTTGAAACATCAGCTTTTAAACTCTTTACAGTGGCCAATTTACTCTGCTGATGATACTAAATTACCCTGCGACACACCTTATGGTTGCCTCCTCTCCACTGAACATGTGGAGAGGACTATCATACTATTCCTTAATATAGAACTGCCTGTTGTATACCATAACTTAAAATACTGGATACTCCATGCAGAGAACTTTATAAGTAATATGCCACACATTCTGTGCTGGAATCTGCATAATTTGATTTTCACAGTTATGTGTCTTTTGTGTTTATTCGTTTATATTAATTATTCATTTGTACTTGTTGTGTAGTAAGGAATTTGGTTATTAAAACCTCAAGTTTTCATGATAAACATTGTCGCCATTCTGCAACACTACGATACCTATTTCTGAGAAATCACTTTAAAACACCCAATCTTTCACCAGCCCTCCCTCCAAGAATCAACCTTTCCAATGCATTATCCTCTTTAAGCTTTTCACCATTAAGATCTTAATAATATTTTTCCTTACTGTCTGCCATACAATTCAAATGACATAAGTGCTGAGAATTTGGTATTAAGTCAACTTATAATGCCCTAATTGATATTTTCAAGAAGAAACTATCTCATGGGAGAAACTTTTCCCTTTTGAGAATTTAAAGGGTTAAAAAAATGAAAATAGCTATATATCTGTATATGGAAATTGAAAAAAAACTCATTAAATTACTCCACAAAGATGATTTACATTTACCACTGTAAGACTTGAAGTATATTCAAATGTACTTACAGCATCTGTAGTCTCTGGAGGTCTAAATTTCTCAGCACTGCTATTCCAGTGAGCTTCAACATACTGCTTTAGAATGACTGAGGCAAGCTGAAAATGATTTATGTTTAAAGAAAATATCAATTTTTTTACTCTATGTCACTATGTTACAATAAATAAACAAAAGGCTATTCTTCAATCAGACTTAATATTCATGTAAGCTTGATGGAAACAGTTAAAAGAAATAGTAATAACATCAAATTGGAGCAGATTCATCCTTTAGTGAACTTACAAGAAAAAACTGACCAACCAATCAAGCTGACAGGCAAGGTTATCAGTTTTGTTCAAACATGCGACATTTACATGTATATGTAACTTTTCAATGCAATCATACAATCCAAGTAGTTTGGATATAAAGCACGCTGTCATTGGTTGACAGAGCATGTTCCATCAGAGTCCAAAGCATGGAGCTGAGCTAAAGCCGTCACACCTTCTGCCAATTTTTACTATGTCCAACCATTTCCTGAACTTTTCTCTTAGACTGGCTTTGTTTCGTTAACTGAAAGTGAAAGTTCGCAACAAGCGAGCTGCCAAGTAGCACAAGTACAACCAAACAAAGGTTTGTAAACATGCCAAGCCCTGTAATTGAGGTTATAATGATGTGAACAGAGATGAAAAATTCCTCAAAGAGAAAACAAAATTGACAACCCAAGTTTTCCAGGTATTCATGCTCAGTTAGATTGTAAGCATACCTACAGTATAAGAATCAAACACAGCCAACTCTTGCATAATATATATAAAGTTTCATGTTGAAAAACAAAACAGAACAAAACATGAATAATGAAAAATATAGCCAAACTGGCATAACTGTTATAATTCATGCAAACCATGGCAGTCTCAGAGCGACCACCATCACACTATGTTCCATAACTAGTAGCTCATTGCGATGATCTACGGTCATCACAGTGAGGCAAGCCTCAACAAGCCTTGGCCACCATTTGAGTGAACAACCAAGAGCTTTGTCAGATATCCTTTCCAATATATTGAGTGGACGGCCACATCTGTCACAGCAGCCAAGTTTTATGATGCTGTCATCCCAGGCAAGCTTCATCTTCCTGTGAATTTAGCTGTCGTTCATCCATAAAACACGGGCCTTAGGCAATTTGTTGTCTAATTGTCATGTGAAAAAACTGTTGTGTTTTATAAGCCATAATTTGGCCAGATTTCGCAGAACATTTCACTTTCAGAATCCATATTGAGACTAAAAATTTTTAGGCAAAAGTGTTAAATTCAAACTGCCAAACTATTTCAGTTTGTGAATCATGGCAGATTTTGAACTTTGATGGTTTGACATTTTTGACAGCTTTCTTGTTCAACCAATCAGATTATTTCAACCATACTACCAAGGATTCTGATTGGCTTATGGTAGTTTGCTTTATAAGAGTATAGAGCATTTCTCCCAACTCAAGAGGTGGGGAGTGAAAAGAGTTCTCTATTAAATCTACAAGATGAGCCTTCTGGTTTTTAAACTGACTTAACTGTAATTAACCCACAAAATATTTTAATTAAATTGTAAAATCTATCTGCTATTACTTATTATTTTGAAAAATGCTGTCACTGACTTGTCTGATAGCAAGGGCTCCCTCTCTGTCAACTGTGAGTTCTGCTAAATGGACACCAAATTCTGAAAATTATGAAGTAAAGTTAAAACTTTGATCAGCAAGTGTCTCCCATCTGCCAAACTATGAGGAGTTGTAAGAAGGGTAGGGATGCTGCACATGTAAAATAATGAAGAGAACAGATAAGCAAGACTGCAATTTCTTGATCAGTGAGAAGAGGTATTGAAGACCATCTGATATGGGAGGGGGAGAGGAAAAGATTATATGGTAGTTTTCACAGGAACATGTTGATCATTACAATATCAATAGATCTGTTGAATCTGGTCATAAAAACTAAAACAGAAGGATTAATTAATCATGAAGAAGTCCAAATTTCACCACCAGATTAGGAAGTTTTCCCTAAACAAGGGATATTACTGAAGCCTCAAAATTTTGGCTAATTTTTTTCAACAACATTATATGAATCTTTGATGTTACATAAATCCAGGTTTTTCTTAAGAGAAAATGTTTCACAAGTAAGGTGAAAAAGTTTCTTAACTTAAACCATTAGTGTGAGAACTCTTCATATAAAGATCTGAGTTTTTGCCGCAAATAACTTGTTGCTGTGCTGGGCATTGATTACAATGAATTCATAGGATGATGATAGTGAATTTATAGAGCATATTCTCATGATGATTTGCTCTAACAGACCTTACAACACTTTTCCTGCCACTTTTGCCAAACTGCATTGAGCAGTTTACATTTTTTGAAGGAAGTTTAGAAGGTGCCTGGAATTTCTGGAAACATGGCCAGATCACAACACCCAGAGCTATGTTCCTTCATCTTTGTGAGAAATGCTAGGGTTCTCTAGCATCCCCAGCTAACCAGTACCAAGAAGATGCAGGTGAAGGAACCTACAATTTATCATCCTAATGCAAGAAGACTACAACATCTAACCATTTGCAAATGTCATAGCAAAGGCAACACATTGTTCTCAGCTATTTTAAAACCCTGAGTATTGGTCCCCTCTGGGGCTTAAACCTTAGCCCTCCCACACAGCAGTTTTGCACTCTAAAACCTGAACTAACTAGGAGAAGATGTAAGAAGCATTATGCATAGTGCTGGCACCAGCAGTATCAAAAGCACCACATGTGGGAATAAAGTAAAGAAGGATACTTTTTGAGGTTTGCCTTGAAATACTGAGGATTCTGCCCAATTATAGAAAGCAATTGAAAACAGTAATCCAAAGTCACTGAAAAGGAAGCTACCAGACCCCCAATGGTGCCACTAATAGAAGATGGAACAAAATGAACAACATTTCAAGCCACTCAATAGTTTTTTCATTGAACGAAAAACGCAACGCATTTGCATACATCAAGCATACTATGCAATAACTGCTACATAAGAAAGTTATGCACTTACTGTCCTAATACACTGTGCATATGTTAATTTGAAATTGACAGAAAAATTACCAATCTATTTAGGGTTTGGTGGTAAAACGCAAGAAATCCGAGTTCTGTAGACTGATTTCCACGCAAACGGCGGCTCGGGAAACCATTCAGAGCTTATTTCAGAAAGTTTGCTTGTAAACTTAAGTTTTTTACTTCAGCTTTCTTGAAGGTTTTTTCATTGATTTGCATGAAGAGAAATACACATGAGAGCCTAAGAACGGTCAGAATACATAGCTTATTACTTCTAAATGGCAATCACTAACCCAGCCGAGCTCAAAGTATCCGTTTAGCACACAAGTGACCATTCCGTGAAATGTACATCTACTAGCACGTTCTTCATTTTGATGTTTAGGAGAGCACAGCGTTCCCGGTGAATTTAAAGCAACTCACATATCCTACCTTCCGTGACCTCGAGAACCTTGAGCTGTTCTTCAGCCATCTGTCTAGATTGTTGATCTGGCGACAGGATGGCTGTCAGGCTATCTATGAGGGCCTGTTTTAATGATCGATTCCTGTCTTCCATTGCAGCAGCCATCTTGGAAATTCGGATTAAAGAAGGCAATTGCGCATGCGATTACTTTGGCGGGAAAAATTTCAAGAGAGTTTTGACCGCTGACTAGGGAAAGCACTATATAACATCGTCCTAAACCAGATGAGCCCACGACATATCAGCGGCATCTTGTATGAGTATCCGCAGTTTACAATGTGACTTCCGCTTTTTCTTGTTGACGCGTACTCACAGTGTACTCGAGTGTTAGGAAGTTCACGTAGTGCGTCCGAGCCAGTTTCTGCCAGATTTGAACAGAAAAACAGGTCCTTTGTTGGACTGTAATGATACTTTGATGGCGCTGTTAACGAAATGTTTGGCCGGTTCGTAAGTTGTCAACCTGGTTTCGGTCGATCTGATTGATTGGCAACACCTCTTGAAAATCCTACACACCATCGACCTAAGCCTCATAGCTGCCAAGTGAGCAGAAGAACAATGACATCAAAATACTCGAGAAAGATAAGTATTAATTTTAATTGCATTTGTGCTAAACTTATATGTACAGAAATTTCTGAAGAGGTAGTTAATCAGAAGTTTATCACATGATAAGCCTTCAAACTTGTATTAAATAAATTGATGTACATATTTCACAATTTTAAGATGATTGTGTGATGACAATACACCGACGGTCAACATTCGAATATTCAGCTTGAGCTTCCTCCTAAATGTTAAGTATTTCAATTTGAACTTGTAGAATATAACCTATGGATTAAATGTGGGTCTATAAGTATCATCCATGAAATTCTTACAGGCAATTTTCATCATGATATTAAAGCACCACAAACTCAAGAACAAGGAAAAATAAGTTACGCAGAAAACTGAGTTAGGCAGAAAACTGACGGAGAAATTCATAGTTTTCATAATTTTGAATTCATTCATAATTTTGAATTAAAAATCATTCAGACCATAGCCACATATAGACTTTTAGATTGTCACTGCTTTTCTTTTGGTGATTGCATGATATGGTACCCGTCTTGATGTTCTTGGGAAAGGAACCATATCATGCAAGTCCAGGCAGTTGATGTAGTGTTTGCGCATTTTGTCTTAGTCGTAAGACTGCGCTGTGGGGTCTAGGCCATGGCATAAATCTGTAGCAAATGCCAGTGCAAACAAGCCACAGTCATTTGAATTTGTTTGCTTTTGTACTCTTTCATTACAAAAAGTGACTGTAGAACCAGTATACAATAGCATGCGACATGAATGATCAATGGCAACCGCGCTTACATTTTGATATAAGCTGTCATACACCTTGACAGTTCCAGGACTAGTAGCTATTGTGCTCAGGCAAACCCAGTGTGAGCCAGTGTTTATGATCTGTACAAACTCACTAATGGCTGGAGTGACTAATGCACCCACAATAACAGGGTCCCTTAGACCATCTACAAGAGGGAATTTTTGTTTTAGGAGGATCTGACCAGCATGTATCTCAGAATCACACAGCCATGTTGTCTTGTTTAAAATGGATCACCTATACTTATTTTAATTACATCAGTGCCGTCTTCTTCCTTCAGTGACTGTGGTTGTTGATAGGACTCACTATCACTTGTAAGGCAGTAAGGCCTGAAAAAGAAATTATCATCTGGGCTTTCTTCTTTCCACTTCTTGATTTTTAAGTCAAGGTTTTCTTGATCAATTTGTGAATGTCTGCACACCACTGTGGCACAATACATGTGGTTCCTGACATCCATGGTTGTTGGGAAGAACCGTCTGTTGGTTAGATCTGGATGCTGTTGGCCTGTGAAAAGTTCCTTCTTTACATAATGATGCAGGTGCCGTTGCATTTCAGAAACACAAACCACTTCCAACAAGCTCATGAATTTTTTTAACCAGTGTCTCATCAATAGGCTGAAGTAGCCCAGCAGTCTGGTTACACAACAAGAAAGAAAGAATAATTGCTTTATTATTTATTCATTTAAAAAATTACACAACCTCATCCCCAGGTTTTCTTGGTCAACGGTTCAATAACCTGGAGCCGGCTGCTTTTGATGTCATTGGTTCAATATGAGAAAATTTTTTCCAAATTTGGTCAACAGCAGCTGGTTATGATGAAATATGTGAGTGGTTTTAACCTTTCAGAAAAGGGAAATATTTTGAATGAATATTAATGCAAATTATACCAACATTACTATCGGCAGTCCTCTGGTAGGGCTTTTCAGTAATAGTTACAGAATGTTATAATTACAGAGTACTGAACACTGTATTTTTTAAGAAAATCCATTTAAAAAGTCCATGACAGCATTCCATTAAAACAGTGCCAGTGGAAATCCCTCTCCGATAAAATTGTGATATTATAGTCTTGACATTGAGTTTGAGGAATGAGTGCCAGTGTAGCTAAAAGAAGCTCTACATGTAGTACATTTTATTGGTCTTTTGTTGTGATGTATAATCTTTATTCATTCTTTATATATATTCGACATGACAGTGGAAGCAGCACAGTCTACAGTAGACTGATGATCTGTGTGAAGTTAAGTCACCTTCAATTCCCCACCAAACTTCAGTTTCCTGGTTCCAAAAAAAATTTAATTGATGGCCAAGTGCTTACCCTCCCCATGGGGTGAAATAAGTGATCCGTAGGTTTAGGAAGTAATATGTAAATACGCTCCTCTGTAGCTATTGTTTGCTTCTTTTCTGACTCTAGGGATGTTCTCAGAAATTTTGACATTGTCTCCCTTCTACTCTTTGTGTTCTCTGAAATCTAACGATACAATGTTTTAATTAAAATAATATTTGAAAAATTGGTTTCTAAAATATTCACTCTGTTTCCATTACAGGTAAATTTGTTTCAATTCTGCAATACGAAATGTCCAGCTTGTCTTATCATATGTCCACTTCACCTACATGTAACACAAGGCCCATTAGGATTAAGCACCCTTTATTAGGTTAGTGATCATTCATGTTAATGGTAGTGCCCCCTGAACCCTTATTCAATAATTAAAATAAACTGACCTTATTTTCAGGATACTTGATTATTTTCCTTAGGTGGATCTTTGCTGGACAGTCACATTTCTTCGTATCCTGTACTATAAAGCGCTGTTTGGTGTTGTTATAGCAGTGATCATCATTCTCCTTCTGAAACCAAATAGATTTATTGGATTGTTAGATAGAGCAGTCATATGGGAATAGTCAAGTTATCAATAAACTTAGAAGTAATGAAAAGTATCCTTTAAAATAGTACTTGATTCCTACCTTGTAAACTGCAGTCACAGTGGTCCTTTTTTGCGACTTTGCTTATTTTAACAAATAAAATGTGATATGTCCTTTTACTTGCAAGTGGTAAAAAAGAAAACATTATTGCCTGCTATTAGCCCTGAGGGAGAGGTGAGTGCCCACCAACTTGCTTAGAAAAATCAGTTGGGACTTACCACCTTGTTAGCTTAAGAGCAAATAGGTGAAGGTAAATCAATAACTATGTAATGCCCTACATATGATATCCTCTTTGGGAGTCCTTAAGTAATAATATCATCTTGTTTACATTCTTATTTAGTTAATTATTATGCATGCTTACATCTTTTTGTAGTCTCTTTTGAGCCTCCTTCCTTTTGAGTGCCTTATTTCTGTCTGGCCCATTTTGGCATTCTAAAACTTTGACCCCCACAATTTGGAATGGGATGCCATCAAAACTTAGTCTGCATCCTGTCATCTCCTGTGAGTCAGCCCATTGTAAACGGTGGTTCTTAGCATTTTTATCTGCATTTTCTTTTATGTGAGAAGAGGAACCAAGCTAAGTTAGCAATACGATGCATGTACACAAACACATACGTACATATGTACACATGGGTGCTTAAAATGGAGGGCCTGAAAATCAAGCCTGCCCCACCCAGATGTAGCCCAAGGACTGGTGTAATGGATGGGGATGCTGGCAGCTGTGTGTCAATAGCACTGAGTAGGGTTTTGACACTTTAAGCTTGATCTTAATTAATTAAGCATTTCTTGTCAACTCTTGCTGCAGGCTCACAGTAAATTGACACTTGAAGCTAAGTTGAATTTTAATTACATGTTAATTTTGAAAGTCTAACTGACCAGGGTAAACCGAAGAATAATGATGTGTACATGTATTCTTAAGATATCAATAATTATTGGAAAAAAGTTAAATCCTTTTTTTTATTTTGATTTATCTATATTTCATGTTAATAACACGATCTCACTCGCCCCTGGCTTTAAATACCTATAGTGTCTAAATAAAGTTATACTTCACTTTACTTTACTGTCAGTATGGTTTATTTTGTAAATCTTTACATGTGAGCTTACTTACCCAGCCTACTGCAATTAGAAAATCCTCCTGTTTGTTTAAATACAGTGAAGCGTGTCGTCGTAGCTATCTCGTACTGTTTTATGAGTTCGTCAGCGCTGCTTTCATCGTTAACATACCCGGAATAAGGGTCAAACTGTACTGTCCATCTTGAAGCCCAAGGTGTACTGTTATCAGCCATGTTTGTTCTTCTACCAAACATTTAGATTTCCCGCCAATATTTACCCGCGAGCCGCAAAACATAAATGCATGAGTGTTAAATATTAACTGGACCACCCCTTGGCAAATATATTTATTAGTGGCAAATAAGATGTTGAACAAAAACCAAGAGATCATGGTCAAATAAAACGTAAAGATAATTTATTACAAACAGAAAAGAACTGTATGTTTGTTCCAATCGAAAGATTTTACAGTGCAAAGTTATGCAAATGATCTTTGACCTGAATCTGCTTTTGGTCGACGATAGCGAGGTCAGAGGATAACATCGACCGAAACTATTAGGCCGGTCATATTTAAGTGTCGATCCTCCTTTTAACGCCTTTATAACAGGCTAGATTTTTTCTTAAATATGTGATCTAGACAGAAATTAGTTTGTACAAGTTATGGGAAGAATACTTTCGCAATAAAATATTGAAGAATACGACGCTTTATCGTCAGTCACACAGGTCACGGTCTCTTGATTCGCTGGAAACGAGCAGAAAAATAGAAGACTCTCGCTACGATTCTGACGTGTCATGGGCTCATCTGGTTTGGGACGATGATATGTATTGCCCTAGGGGTGTTGTCAATTAATCAGATCGACCGAAACCAGGTCGACAACTTACGAACCAGCCAAACATTTCGTTAACAGCGCCATCGATGAAAATGTCATTACACTCCAACAAAAGACCCGCTTTTCTGTTCAAATCTGCCAGAAACTGGCTCAAACGCACTTCCTATTCCATGAGTAAACTGTAAAATACGCTTTAACAAGAATAAGCGGAAGTCACATTGTAAACTGCGGATACTCATACAAGATGCCGCTGATATGTCGTGGGCTCATCTGGTTTAGGACGATGTTATATAGTGCTTTCCGCTGACTAGCAGGTCTCAATGTCAACCGAAAGAGGAGGCCATATCAATTCACAAGAATTCTGACGCGATTTACACACAAAGTTAACTCTCGGAAAAGCCTTTGGTGGTGGAGAAGGTATTTACCGAATCGTGTCTCGTCGAAACTTTGATTTGGTGGCTAGAGACTGTAATATTGAGTAACCCAGGCGGATGTAGTGTGATCGAGGTGCTAACCTAATACTATAACGGCAGAGTGGATATCACTGTGTGGTTCTGGCAATGAGAGTGAAAACTGTAATGTGGACCACTAATCTACAGTTAATTGTCAAAGTGACAGCACAACAGGAAGACAAAATTTAACTGATCAGCATGACCTATGCTTTGATGGGTTTTAGTTGATCATCCTTAGCTTATCTGTTTCCCTATCATACGTGGAGCATTTTTCCACATCTCTGTTCTAATGCCCAGATTTGTTTCTTAATAAAACCCTGACTTGTCACTCAGTAAGATCTCAGTTCTATTCCAAAAGGAACAACAAAAGACTTGGTTTTCAAATGCAACTGAACATTTACTTTTGCCTTTCCATTTGGTAGCAATGATGATGCTAAATTATTTTCTTCTCTCTGTCTTTATTTGTAATTAAATACTTCTGACCTTATCAAACAAGGAGCTGAAATGCTGGAACAAATCTAAAACATCACAATCTTGTCTAAACACTCTTGTCAAAAAACCCTATAAACAAATGATAGTGCACATAACCTCTCAATTATTTTATGAAAGAATCAATTTGTTTAAAGGCCTCTGTACAGAGGGAAATTTTTACATCATCAGAGAAAATAGAGGTCACTCTCTTTGACATCATACATGTCTCTAGGAGCTGTGGAGTTCATATTTTTCCGTTCCCTTTTGAAACCTCCATAATTCAGTTTTAACCTTGCATTTACCCTTTAACTCACACGGTTAAAAGGTTCAACTTTGTGAGTTTACAATGTTCATCTTTCAGTGCAGCATACAGGTGTCATACACCTTGGTTTGACATATATGATGTATATATATTTATGAGTCCAAGGTCCAACTTTGTGAGTTTACAATGTTCATCTTTTAGTGCAGCACACAGGTGTGATACACCTTGGTCTGATATATTGTTGTATCCAAGGTCCAACTTTGTGAGTTTACAATGTTCATCTTTCAGTGCAGCACACAGGTATGATACACCTATGTCTGACATATTGATGTCTAAAAGGTTCAACTTTGTGAGTTTACAATGTTCATCTTTTAGTGCAGCACACAAGTATGGTACACCTTTGTCTGATATATTGTTGTTTGAAAGGTCCAACTTTGTGAGTTTACAATGTTCATCTTTTAGTGCAGCACACAGGTGTGATACACCTTGGTTTGATATATGGTTGCGTCCAAGGTCCAACTTTGTGAGTTTACAATGTTCATCTTTCAGTGCAGCACACAGGTGTGATACACCTTTGTCTGATATATTGATGCCTGAAAGGACCAGCTTTGTGAGTTTACAATGTTTATCTTTCAGTGCAGCACACAGGTGTGATACAGCTTTGTCTGATATATTGATGCCTGAAAGGTCCAACTTTGTGAGTTTACAATGTTCATCTTTCAGTGCAGCACACAGGTGTAATACACCTTTGTCTGATATAGTGTTGTATCTAAGGTCCAACTTTGTGAGTTTACAATGTTCATCTTTTAGTGCAGCACACAGGTGTGATACACCTTCCTCTGGTATATTGTTGTCTGAAAGGTCCAACTTTGTGAGTTTACAATGTTCATCTTTTAGTGCAGCACACAGGTGTGATACACCTTTGTCTGATATATTGTTGTCTGAAAGGTACAACTCTGTGAGTTTACAATGTTCATCTTTTAGTGCAGCACACAGGTGTGATACACCTTTGTCTGATATATTGATGCATGAAAAGTCCAACTTTGTGAGTTTACAATGTTCATCTTTCAGTGCAGCACACAGGTGTGATACACCTTTGTCTGATATATTGTCTGAAAGGTCCAACTTTGTGAGTTTACAATGTTCATCTTTTAGTGCAGCACACAGGTGTGATACACTTTCGTCTGATATATTGCTGCCTGAAACGTCCAACTCTGTGAGTTTACAATGTTCATCTTTCAGTGCAGCACACAGGTGTGATACACCTTTGTCTGATATAGTGTCTGAAAGGTCCAACTTTGTGAGTTTACTATGTTCATCTTTTAGTGCAGCACACAGGTGTGATACACCTTCGTCTGATATATTGTTGGCTGAAAGGTCCAACTTTGTGAGTTTACAATGTTCATCTTTTAGTGCAGCACACAGGTGTGATACACCTTTGTCTGATATATTGTTGACTGAAAGGTCCAACTTTGTGAGTTTACAATGTTCATCTTTTAGTGCAGCACACAGGTGTGATACACCTTCGTCTGTTATAAGATTATGAGAAAGGTGCAACACAATGTTTCCCTGGAGATGCTTTATCAAGTAAACAATTGCCGGACAGTCAGGAGCTGTGACACTACAATCTTGCAGATCAATGTTGATGTCAGATGCGATACTACTCAGCATTTCAGTAGCAGCCTGCTTTACTGTGGCTTCATCATTGTACTCGTAGAAGCATTTCATCATGAGAAGAGTCATCCACCCTGACATCAGTTCAGAGTTTTCCATGGAGTCACAAAGCATGTTTACAAAAACAATAACTGCCTTACTTTTCTTATCACCAAGTAGACCTGCTACAAACTGAAGCACCAGATGCCATTTTGGGTCTGAGGCATTTCTTCTGACAAAACTCTTGAGCTCACCAGGGTTCATTTTAGCAATTTCCCTTGCAGCAAGAAATTCTTGAAATGTCAAGTGAAGAAAGCAGTATTGTGACTTAAATTTGGAGCTTGAAACTTTTCTGTTTGGCATGCGGTTAAACAAACCACATTTCTCTATTCCCTGCACTTCATGTGAATCAAACACCAGTCGTCCTTGTTCTATGCCTTCTACTGCCAATGCTCCTGCCTTAATCAAAGTTTTCTCTACAGGATCTGGGAAGTCAATATTTCCCATAAGAAAGTCCTCTGTTAATGGTTGTCCTTTAAATTCTGAATGATGTTTGAAGATAAACAATCTCAGAGCCTCTTTGTAAACTTGTGTTGAAGTTGATGGCAAAGCCATGTCAGTTGAATTCTGTTCTTGGAGTTTGAGGCATTCCTCCAACAGAGAGCAAATAATGTGCGTGTTTACTGGGATGTAGCATAGTGAACACAACCCTTCATTGGTGCTGATATGACTCCATATTTTATCTCCTCTCTCTTCATCATGTGCAAAACGTTGCCGCACATACTCCTCGATCTTCTTGGGTGTAAAACCCATTATCTCCACCTTCCTGTCAAAGTGCTTTGCAGTGAGGTGTGCAATGCTCTGCACTGCATCGGGTCTACTGGTTGTTAAAACTGTGGCTCCTGGAAGCAGCTTTCCTTTCACTAGCTTAACATAAAGAGCAGACAGAGGCATTTGTTTCGTTGCATTATTTCCATGATATGCTTCATCTTCCAGACAGTGGGAATGGTACCTGAATTCATCTAGGCCATCAAACACAATGATTGCTTTTTCAGGGTTGTCTAAAACATACTGGAATAGCTCATTATCATTGCTGCCTTCTGGGTGTAAATGACACAACAATTCTTTGAGAGTTATCTTCTGCAATGTCTCATCGTTGAACCATCTAAATTGGATAAAATAAAATAGGTGAAAGTCGGGCAACAAATCATCCTTGCCCCAGTCACGCGATATTTTCGTACACAGCAGGGACTTTCCAATCCCTGGGCGACCAATCACAAGAATTTTAAATGGATTTTGAGTATCTTTGTTTTGGAGAAATAACTCTTTAACTGAGTTGATAGCCACTGATCCATCTTTTGGCTTCAAATAGACATCGAATATTTCGTGTCTGACAGACAAGTTAGTAAATTCGTGTTCTGCCCTTCCGGTGTAAATAACAAGGTCGACAAAATTGTCGTCCAACTTAAAATTTCCATCGGACTCAGCAATCAAAGGTTCTATAGTTTCCGTTTCCCTCAGAATTGTCTCCCTCATGTAGGCAATCGCGTGACGCAGAGTGACTGAAAGGGTTTTCTTGTTCCAAAAGTGTTTTTGACAGAATTCAGAGTCCAAGGTGAACTCTTTACTGCGTGACTTTTGTACCAAAAGATACAACATCTCTCCAAAAACCAGCAGCGCCAGCACAACATTTACCACCAAAATTAATGTGACATTCAAGTTCTTGTCTGATGCGACGGAATTGTCACAGTTGATCATGACCGCGGAATAATCTTTGGTTGCATTCGATTTCGTCGAATTTACAGTTGGCTTTACGGTCGGGGCAACACAAGCGAATTCTGCTGGAAATCCAGCGAGATAAAACACACACTTTTGTAAAGCAGCACACAAAATTCCCCATAAACATCGTAAAAGGAGATGTATGAAGTAACAACGAAACACTCGGCGAGATGCCACCCTTGGCCGGCGGCGAGGGTTTTCCGGATCTGCTTTCAAGGCGGTTTCAAGCTCATCGACACGGGATTTCACAAAGCACCAAGAGTAAGTGATACACACAACCACCGAGGGAACGAAGCAAAGTAAGACAAATCCATAGAGTGGAAGAGGAGTGTAATGTTCGTCATATCTCACCAAACAGTAATCACGAAGGTGGGTAGCAGACTGGCAGCTAAATCTAAGTCGTTCGTTGCTTCTTAAGGCTACAGTGACTGCTAAGAGTGAGAGCAAAGCTGGAAGGTGAAAAACTGCACCAATGTACCCGACGCGGCTGAAGTATTTTACCAGAAAATACTCCTGGACAATCTCCATTTAAAGCGTGCATTACTCCTCCAACCCAACTGCGGAAGTGCTTTCGGAATTTTACTCTGAAGAATTCACGTGACTAGGAGTGTCCAAGGTGCGCTAATATCAGACTCCCTAGGAATTATCGGAAAGAGCTTGATCGGAGAGGCTTGTTTTTCCTTCTGGGGGAATATTATAAACACTAGAGTTTACGTTACGATTGCAGTTCAATATGTATATTAAAATTTGTTGTGGTATTTGAGACCGGACCTGTAAGGGATGAGCCCATAAAAAAAAAAACAAAAACGTGGGAGTGTCAAAGTCGTGGGGTGTGGGTGTGGGTGAGTGTCGTGGGGCGTCAGTGGTCCAGTGGTTAGTGCGCTGGACTCTGGGTCGAAGGGCCCGGGTTCAAGTCCTACCAGGGACATGTCGCTGTATCCTTAAGCAAGATGCTTTACCCACTTTGCTTCGTCTCTCGGATAAGACGTAAAGCCGGAGGTCCCGTCTCACAACCCTTCTATGTTACAAATAAATTGTGGGACGTAAAAGAACGCACGCACTGTTCGCAAAGAGTAGGGCACGTAGTGCCCGGTGTTGTGGTCTATCTCGATTTGTGCCGTCGTAGGTCTGGGTGGGTGAGGTGTGATCACAATGGACTAAAGCGGCTGCCAGAGGCGCCTTTAATATGCTGACGTCCGATCTCACCTCTCTGGTTCCTCCGCAATTCAGCCCTTGGCTGCAAGTGAGGAAATTGGCACCATTCATCTATCTATCTATCTATCTATCTATCTATCTATCTATCAAAGGCTCAAATAGGGTGCAAGGCTAAGGCAGAGCTTTGAAAAGATTTTATGAGGAGTCGTAGGAAGCGACAGAACAGTTTTAATGTAATCAAGATTCTTTGATTCGTTATTTCCCTTATCTGCTCAGTTCCGGGAAAGGGGGATTTTAAAAGGCTGACTAATGTATGGATACAATTCGAGATACAATGTATTTCTTTAATTTAATCTAGCATGGAAAAAAAAGAAAGGCAAACTTAAAAGTAAACATACACCATCTTTTTTGCACATACCATGATGTCTAGATTAAACGCCAGACTCCGCTTAAAACGCTGATGTCATAAATGCCACGGCCAGAATTCTAACTAAATTGGGGAAAAGAAAAAAAAAATCCTGCTGATTAATTTAGTAAAAAAAACTCCGCTGTATACTTGGGGCACGCCATGGGGCGTTGTTGGGCTAGGCACCTAACGGAGGCTCAGTCTCCGTTTGCGTTAAACCGAAAAAAGTCAAGACACTCCTATAAATTAGGCCTCTTAACCAAAATTCCTTTGATTACAGAGGACGGATGATAAAAATCCTACTCGAAAAATGTCAGAAAATTGACCACCGGCCCCGTTTTACCCAGGCCTAGCCCTAGAACAAATTATGGGAATGACGTCACGACGTACGTCATAAAATCGACATATTGTTGAAATATGGCTTCCACCGTAGTGAAGTATACAATGTATGGCTAAAGGAAAATGACCTAAAATCGTGTACAAGAAGTAAACAGGTTCGGTGATCAGTAATGGGGACGGGAGCTAGTGCATCAAGGCAGCAGTGGACCGCAGCTGATGAAGATAATACGGCTGTTGAAGATGTAAGACCGCGTACGGCCGCAAACGCGAACCTTTCAACAAACGACTTGACTGGAATGACGAAACTAGTGGAGGCTAAAAACAAGTTTTTGAAGATCAAAAGTAAAGAGAACACAGCGTGTTTCCAAAAACAGGTATCTGAAGTTTACAACTTGCAGTGTAAAATCCCTTCATGATTTCCCTGGCTACTTGATATATGTTTGAATAACAAAGAAATTTCCAAGGTACGACTAATAAACAGCAGAGCTTTACTTTTGAGCAAAACTTTCTAAGATTTACTCCTTACGGAATGATTATTAGATAACTGATAACTTTGATTCGCCTGTGAAGTTCTCTATTATCTTTTTCACAGAGGGGGAGGGGCGTCTACACTGGGGCAACACTAATATGCCGTTTCTACTCTATCCCTTCGCCTCAACAAAATTTTACAAAACTTTCCCTTCTGTAAGGTTAACACCACTCAGTTGTAATCATACTTTCACATGCTGTCTCATCTTTATCAAAAGGATGCTGTTTCGCTTTTTTCTTGTCACAGAGAGATTAAAATGATATACTTGGATGCATTAAAAGTAAAACTCTTGAAACAGGCCTAAAATTTCTGAACTGTTGTTTTGAAAATGTATTGTAAATAAACTTGCTTATTAAGTACTCTTTATTAAGCTTGATGGAACAGATATTATCAAAGAACTCTACAAGCGCATGGACCCAACTGTGACACAACCTGACACAGGAGATATCAAAGGAGATATACAACTCTCTCTCAAGTACAATCACAAACAACAGCTTTTACTGGTTAAAGTCATTCGAGCTAGAGACCTTGTTCCTAGAGATCTGAATGGAAAATCAGACCCATATGCTGTGTTAGATCTAGTCCCGGATGTGTAAGTCTGATATTTTGTTACAATATTTGGCAAGTGATGTAGTCTACAGATGATAAATACAGTACTTTCTTTTCATTTTTGCATCATGTCAAAAAGGCCTGGTCTTACACCCTCATCAAAACTTACATAGTTCTCATACACACTAGAAGTTACACACTCATCAAACAAGTTTATTCAAAATTCAGAATAGATACACATATAGCTATTTCTACTTTTATTTGCATGACTGTCATACCTCAGTCTAATATCTTCTGCATAATTTTTTTATAAGAAATGGGGAAGGACAGAAAAAGACTAGGTACAAGTCCAAGACACTCAACCCAGTGTTCAATGAAATATTTTCTTTCCAATTGGATCATTCACGCATAGCAGACACAAAGCTAAGAGTGGCTGTTTGGGACCATGATTTTTTTGGTGAAGATGACTTTAATGGTGAAGGTGTAGTGGACTTATCTGCAATCAGTCTTAACACTGGAACTCATACTGATTGGTTTATGCTTCAACTTGCAGTATGTTATTACTTTTTTTATAAATAAGACTTACAATTAAAACTCTGATTGGGCGAGAGCATACTGTCAATATACAATTATAGTGTGTGAAGTTAACATGATAACCCAATATCTGCAGCAGATATTGGGATATCATGTTGAGTTTAAAGTCTGCTTAGTTTCCAAGCCCCCTAGTAGGTGAAGTGTTCTCAAACTTTTGCAAAATCAGAGACAAGTGTGTTATTTTGCAGATTGTGTAAAAAAGAATAATAAAACAATTATTGAAGTCAGTTTGGGCATGATATAATGAATTATCAAGCCTCAGGTCTGTGTTATCTGCTGAAGCCAGAGGCCAAGGCAGATAACACAGACCTTACCATTGGTATCATGCTCAACCCCATGCAATAATTGCTTGATATGTGCGTCTAATTAATGTCAGAAATTTTGAATGATTGAATATGAACTTGATGTGTCTTGACCTTGTAGAGAAACATGAGAAACTTAGTGGCCCTGTGGTTTGTGCTCTGTATTGCACAGAGAGGTCTGGGTTTGAGCCCTTTTTGGTAGAATTAATGGTGTCATGTTCTTGGGGAAGACTAGGCCTATAAGTGCTAACCTAGAGTTAAATTTCAACACAGATTTCTTGATTCCTCATTTCAAAAGCCTCTTTCAGTTAACCTTCCCTATTCTCTTTAGAGCATGCAATCAGCAAATTGTAGACAAAAAAAAAAAATTATACTGAATTTTACTTCAAAGCTTTCATATCTTAAAGCAGATTTCACACTAACCCTGGGTTTAGTCTTAACCCAGTTTTGAACATCCTAGCCCAAGATTATGAACATCTACCAGTGAAATGAACTGCCTGGGAAATGCGACAAATTACTGTAAGGAGGATTGGGGTTTAACTTGTTATTAACCCTTTTAAAGGGAAAGCAATTGATCCATTTTTTGAAAGAAGGAAATCAATATCAACTGTTTCTAAACCTCACCCAAGTTTCTTGGTTAAGGAAAAGAAAGACCATTATTTTGCAAAAGTTTTCTATCCATTGTTAGAAAACTAGAGATTGAAAACAGGTTTGGGGGGAATTTTCTCTATGTGTTATTTTAAAGTGGATAAAATACTTCCACATGCATTTTCGAGTTTGTTTGTGCATGTAAGTTGTATTTTTCTGGAGGATCTCTCTTAGTGTTGACATCCAATTCAACGCAGTCTTTTCCATAACCCTAATCCCTAGCATCTTGATAATGCAACAATATACATGTAAGCACTGAAGTTTTATTAGAGATTTTTAAATTCTAGGACCAGTTTGGCTACAAGCACTAGATCTGAATTCAAGTTTTATGTTAAATACAAATGGAATATATCCCTCATGAAGCTCTATTGTGCATATTTTGAGCAACTTAATTTGCAAAGCTTTTGTCAGCTGACACACTCAAACTCTTTCTCTGCTGTAAAACTATGAGACTGCCAACTTGTTGGTATCTTTTTAGGCTACAGCACCATTTTTGCAAAAACTCAACCTAAGGGATAATGTCAAGGGTCATTGTACTTTTCCCACTAATTTGAAAATAACAGAGATTTGTTCTTACCCACTGTTTTGTGGTTGGAAAGTTTAAGACTTTGAGAATATCTCATTTTTGAATCTTAAGGTCTATATTTAGAATACACTTGTTGATGAAACAAAAAAATGATGATAACAGAATAAGCAATGGTAATAGGACTGAGTGGAGAGTGAAGTTACAGACCTAAGTGGACAACGTGAAGCTTTATTACCTATTAATCATAAAAAATTACTTACAATTTCTGAGAAAAGACGAATAGAATAAAAGAAGAAAGAGAGGAAAATTTTGATTTAAACTACACTATGGGTGTGATCGGCTTATTGAGCTGTCCAAAACAAGCTATCCAATAACAACTTGGCAAGTGAATTAGCGGATAAAAGGAATTTTTGAAAGCAATCACAATCAAGGAATTGTAATTTTTATGATTAGGTTTATAGGCTCATTTTCATCAACCTTTATTTGCAGACTAATTTCAGCATCAAAGGAGAATTAGAAATCAGTCTTGAATATGAAGAACCTGAAACTCTGATAGTAACCATCCACAAAGCGTTCAACATCAAGGCTGGAAACATGCTGAGGAACATGTCTGATGCCTTTGTCAAGTGTGCAATTTCTGGAACTAGTTTTCAATATGAAACCAAGGTGTGTGTATGATCTTCAAAAAGCTAACTGGATAATGTCCCAGCCATTGGGAATTTTTTTTAATGATTTGTGTTGTATCTACTCCTCAACTATCTGTTTACAGAGTCCTCAGTTAGAACTGAGCCACTAAATCGCTTAACCCTTTAACTCCCAAGATCTGACTGTTGATTCTCCCCTCTACAGGTAGCTACTACACATTTCCTTGTAAATTAGTAATGAGAATTTGGCATTAGATTGGAATAATAACTTTAACCTGATAAGTTTGAGTACTCTCGTTACCTGTTTGCTGGACAATGTACGGATATTATAGAGAGAATTTGCATGTTAATCACTTCTGAGAGTTAAAGGGTCACATTGATTTGTTTAATTTGTTATACTGTATATACTTTTGAACATGCTCCTGAGCCTCCTCTTCTTCAAGCTTCCTTCTCCAATGGGCACTACTCCTTCTCTGAAAAGATTTCTAGGCTTTGATCTGTTTCAATGTCATCCTTATTCAATTAATTCACTCAACATTTTTAAATAATATTTTTATGTGATCTGCAGAGGTAAAAATTCACATACTACAGAGTAACTATTGTCAGGTAACTCTCTAAAGGTATTTATTAATACAAATCAACTACTCATTCATTACTAGTGACAGGTGCTTAGCATTGACAATTATTACCAGCCTATCAAAATAAAATGAGAAATCAAAAGGAGCCATTAATAAGGATTCCAAAATGCTACCCTACTTTTAGCTGAAAAACTCCTGGGTGGGAATATGGCAAAACATAGGCTGCAAAAAGGCAATTGACTAGGTTGTGTCTTATATTAGATTAACATCTGACTGATTGAGAGGGTGCCACAAATTTTAGAGACCAATCACAAATGGCAGTGAAGCATGGACAATGCGATTCCCAATTACTTTCAAAACTCAACTGAAAATTGCTCCAACAAAACAATCCTTAGCCATCATCTCATCAACATGACTATTCTAAGAGACTCAAGAATGAGAGCTAGCCCATCATCTGTTGTTTGAGTCGCCAAGGTCAGTAACACTTCCATGATCTTGACAAGGTAAGGTGTTAGGATCTGTGTATTATTTGACATCTTAAGGTGGGCACAGAATCTGCAAAAATTCACTAAAATTCAGGACTACAAGACTAATTGGCGACACATGATGTCAAAGCTTAACCCTTTGGAGGTGATAAACATCTGAGTTCTCCCTATAATATCATATCCAGCAAATAGGTAATGAGAATACTCAAACTTATCAGGTAGAAGTGGCTATCTTGATCTGACACCAAGTTCTCATAACTAATTTACAAGGAAATCTGTTGCAGCCAGAGGGGAGAATTAACTATCAGATCTTGAGAATTAAGGGTTAAAAGAAACATCTCAGTGGTTAGTATCTTATTGGCTCTTCTTTTAAAAACTAAGTTGGTGCAAAGTTCAAAAAACTTACTTGCATTTTGGCCCTTTAGTGTGACAAAAGTTAATCCCAGTTTAGAATTTTGCATCTTGGTTTATGCCTTTCAGAATCCAGGTTTTCAGGGGGATATGGCTGGTATCTTTTTTTCACTGAAGTAGTGTTTGTTGACATTAGCCAACAATTTCTTGACTTCAATAAAAGAATAATAAGTAAAAAAGAAAAAAAATTGGTTCACCTACTCCTCAATAGCTCTTACAGCTAATATTCTAACTGCAGGCAACTGTGCTGACTGAAGAATTGTGACGGATGCTTTGATGAAGCTGAACACGAGAAATGTTAACAAGCTAAGAGCTCAAAGATAAACTGCTTGTAGCATCAAAATGGAGGGATCCTTGCCCACAATAAGGAGTAAGATGACTTGCCACCCATACCGCGTGACCATTAACAAAAGGCGATACTACAAGGTAGTACTTCTTCCAAAACAACTTCATCTTTCTGTTACAAGGTAAATTTCATATTTTTGCTTCAGCTTTACTTATTGAAGGACCCCAAACATCTATCTTAGCCTGGCATTTTCTGCAGTAGGAAATTTTTGGTGGCCTCTCAAAACTCATGAAAGACTGGAGAATTTCAAGAATCAAAAAAGAAAAAGAACCACTCAAGCTACACTTAAGACTAGGGCATTGTAGTATGCCATAACTGTTCTTTAGCTAGTCAGTTAATAGTAAGTCAGTTCCTTAGAACAGTCAGACGCATCTCATGACAACAAATTCTCCAGCATATTTTTGGTAATCATATTTTCTTAGGTGAAGAGCCTCTGCTTGTACGCTCTCAAGCTATGCAAAGACTAAGGCATTTATATTAAGTAATTACTGTCTTTTAGCAAGTCAGTCAATTGGAAATCAGTAAGGATGATCAGACACATTGCATAACAACAGTCATATTCTCCAGCTTTATGGTTACCATGTTTTCTTAGGTATGGAGCCTCTGCCTGTGTGCACTCAAGCCATGCTAAAACTTGGGCATTATAATAGGCCATCACTGTCTTTCAGCCACAACCATCATTTGAGGCAAGAAAACCACACACGCTTGACTCAGTTTGACTTCACCATACTTACCAATTAACATCTCCTTGGCTTTTTCTTTCATTTGATTCCTGTAAGCGTTTGTTGAGTGCTTTTGTCAATGTGACTGCCCTTTCCTTTTTACAAAGTCAGCAGCAACACCTACAAAATATCAGTTGAAGACTATGCAAAAGTTTATTACAATTCCTTGAAACCACTTCACGATATAATTACCTGGACACGTTTATAAAATTATTACAAGCACATCTTGTGTGTGTGTTTCACATCCAATTTACATGCTTGAAACACACCAATGGGTGTATTGAAATCAAATGCAATCTTGTGTAATGCACTGGTAAATTACGCACAATCAGCCAATTGTAACATAATAAGTGAGCCCCATAAGAAAACGGTGTGCACACTAAGACTGAAGGTGTGAATTGAATGTTGAAGCTGTTCCATTCACTTACCAAGAGAACATCTTGAGCTGCAATGCAAACAGAAAACGAAAAGGTGTCATCATCCTCATCTTCAGCAAATTGATTTGGATTGGATGTCACACTTGCCTTGAAGGAGGCAAATAACAACAAAAGAGGTTATCGTTTGATCAATGTGACAAGTATCTAGAAGCCACCTGTTGTTGATTATGTGAGTGCAAAATAGACTAGAGATAATAGGCTGGAAATAAAAATGAAAAACAAAACCCACCTGCTCTTCTGTGATTTGCATGTACAACACTAGGAAATAAACAAGTTCATCTAAAAACTTCTTGACAGTTTTCTTGCATTTTGGTGTTTCTGTAAGTCCACAGATAAACTAAAAAACACTGAAAACAAGATTTTCAAATCCCAATGCTTCTCCTAAGATACTAGAAAAGAAAAAGTAGGGATGGTAAGAAGAGGTAATGTTCCACAAACTGATTTTTTCAGCACAATAATTGTTGTTGTTCAATGAATGTGGTGCCATTTGCTTTGTGTAGTTCTTAGCCAATGTCATTAATGCCTTGATGGGGATAAAGTGAATGACATTTTGTTTTTTAATGAATACAAGATGGAAAGTTGCTTGGATTAACACTGAATAAGAGTGCTCAATTATGTACAAGTACAATGAATGAACCAGAGCTGATATGTTGAGTTTATTGGTGATTTACAAAAAGAAAGGAAAAGGGAATTTGGAATCTTTAATACACTTCCTGGAATTTTCATCTTTGGGATTGAAGCATGTCATTTTCTGAGCAGGAAAAGTAAATAAAAAAAGCCGTGCTTCAATAAATGATTTCTTGAATGCCAATGATTGCACAAAAAATAGTGACTTTCTGGATGGAATGAGAAATTCATATGCTTTTGATGAGGAATGTAAATTTTGGAAAAAAAAACATTTTAACTTCTTGGCTTGTGAGGAGAAGGTTTATCCATTGTACCAAGTATGCATATATAGCATAAGATAATGATATGATAATAACAATAAATTTCAATTCATACATGCATTGCAGGCCTACATTCTTACTCTCATTCCCAGCCAAAGGTAGTGTGGGTTGTGTAATTACAAAAGGAAGCCAGCATACCATGAAACAAGGAATAAGGAAGCAATCCATACAATAAACACAGAAAAAGGTTTGCTATATAAAATCAGACTAATCAAAAACCAACCTTTAGCACTTCCATCTTCAGGCCACATTCAAGTGTGGACCTATCAGACATTGCCAGAACTTCAACAAATGCTTGGGTGAATTGTGGAAGAAGAGGAAAGAGGACATCCTTTGCAATACCCTGTAATGAGAATTTGTTAAAAATATTGTCCAGTTTCTAATTAAAAATGAATAACAAACAAAATTGTAATACTACTGCTTGCATGCAAAACTTTTAGTCTGACAGCTTCCATATCACAATAAATACCAAAGCATAACCAGAGGTAAGAACATTTAATGCTCAGCACACTCTGGTAAATCTATAAGAATTCATGTTAAGTTGAAAAGAAAATTCCACCTCTTCTGACAGCAACAGAAACAAACTACCTGTCTACCTCCCCCTCTACCCTAACAGGATTTCCCCAGAACCCCCTCCCTATTCCCACACAACAACTCTGGGTTTATGAAACACCTGTATGATTCCAAGATCTCAAAATTCCCTAATGCCACTGTTCACCATTCCCCCCCCCCCCCCCACCAAAAAAAAAAACAAAACAAAAAACAATACCAGTAGCCAAGTGAGTAATTTCTTTTTCCCCAAACCTATTTTTCCCCTTCTATATTTGTGAAAATAATATAGAAACAATGATGGAATGGTCCTACATAAGCACACTTGTCTTTGTAATAGACGTACTTCCTTTAGGAGAGGAAGAGTCTCACCAAGAGTATAGGGGTTAAATTTCATTCTCAAATAAGAACTCAACTCTGGTAACCAGCATTCCATTCAAAATCCCACAAGAGGGCAAAAGAAAAAGAATAATCTTGGACCCAATTCCCTTAAGTGGCAAATGATCTCACTGCAGCATCTTCCATTGCACAGATTAGTGATGCACAAGTATTAAATATATCCACAGCACGGGATCTTGTTCTGATACTGTACTTCTACAAAAAAGATTCAAACACGAATGACCACACCACATTATGTTGAGAGGTTAATACAGGTATGCAGACCTCAACAACATTTCAATCTTCAGCTGTATTTGAACAGATAGTGCACAATTTCCACCAACATACCTCTGCATGAATGAATATCTTATACATTTCAGGCAGGATCACAGGTGCAACGTGGCATCTGTGTGTCGGTCACCTCACAGCAGAACTCTGAGGATAGATTCACAAACACTTCACACTGCTGCTCAGAAATAAGTGAGTTTAATAGAAACCCTTAACAGGCTAGACAACAATACTTTCGACAGATATTCCCAAATTATGCAAGTGCATTACATATGCACTTGCATAATTTTCTAAACCTACAATTTAAACTTTCCTAACTCTCATGTTACAGTCTCCTACTTCACAGTGCACATTTCCTTGGACATAAGGGGCAGTTGACCTTTCCACTCCCAGCTGTGACCAAAGATGAATTTCTCTTTACAATATCCATACAATATCCAACAGAAGGTGATGAGAAGTGAAAAAATAATAATATTAGGATAAAAAGCCAAATTCTTGAACTAAAGTTATAAGAAAATAATGTATAGCAAACAGTGTGGAAAATGGAAATTAAAATCTTGGGAGTGAAAGTGTTAACCGTCATTCGAACAAGTTGGAAGGATTACACCATTTTAAAAGGTTCCATTTTCCAGTAGCTGTTCCTTCACCCCTGATAAGCTTTAGTGAAGTACAGTTTTTCATACCTGTTAAAACTCTCATGGCTCCATGAACCAAATTGCCATCACCACTTGTCAATGCTTGCATCAGATTTCCAAACAAATGTGGCCAAGCTTCCGGCCAATCCCAGTATGCTATGGCTGAGATTGCATATGCCTGAATATATATAGTGGAAATAAGTATAAATCTACAAGTGTTGAGGAAGACTTACAGATGTACAAATGTTATTAAAAGACTGTGAACCTACTATTGCTTTTTTCTTATGGAGCAAGAGATTTTTTAAACTTTCAGAAGTACATTGAGAGTTAGGTCCTTGCAAATTTACATTTGTAAGTCTCAATGTCATTTCCTCTCTTGAACCTGCTCTCTCAGTGTAACTCGTAGCATACCTGGTAACTCATGGTGTCATCCGGTAAAAACAGTCACACACAAGTAACTGCTTCTAGAGCTTGAGTTTTCCCCCAGGCCATGAGGGGAAAAAAACCTTTCACACTAAGTTGATCATGAGAGATGCCAAGAATAACCTCTCATGATAGATTACCCTTTGAGCATGAAAACAACTTACCACACTTGACCTGACTTTACTGATTGATTCCTGTAGACCCCCTGGTAAAAGACGACGAATCTCTTCCTTGGCCTGAAATACAATGAAAAGAGAAGATATCAGTAACCTTTGATAATTAGCAATGTAGGAGAGAATGGTAATAATGTCGCTAAAATAAGCGACCATTGACTATGTCTGTGCAACTTATGAATAAAGGGAGTGAGTTTCTAAAGAAACTGTGGTGCGCATCAGTGGGAGAGTACAACAGGCTAACTCAGTATTATCAACTGACTTGATAACTTAAATTAGCCACAGTAAAGACTTTAAAGGCTGATTTTTTGAGCATTAGCCCTTCTGAATCACTCTGACAAAGGCCTAACGCTTGAAACATCAGCTTTTAAACTCTTTAAAATGGCCAATTTACGTTATCAATTCTGTTGATAATACTAAATTACCCTACTATACACCTCATGATTGCCTCCTCTCCACTGAACATGTGGAAAGGACTATTATACTATTCCTTAGTATAGAACTGCCTGTTGTATACCATAATTAAAATACTGGATACTTGATGCAAAGAACTTTATAAGTAAAATGCTACACATTCTGTGCTAGAATCTGCATGAATTGATTTTCAAAGTTTTGTTTTTTGTGTGTCTATTTGTTTATATTGCTTACTAATTCACTGGTATAGTACTCTCATACTTGTTGTGTACTTAAGAACTTGGCTATTAAAACCTCAAGTTTTTATGATAAACATTGTCGCCATTCTGCAACACTACCCAAATACTTATTTCTGAGAATTCACTTTAAAACACCCAATCTTTCACAAGCCCTCCCTTCAAGAATCAACCTCCCCAATACACAACCCTCTTTAACCTTTCCACCATCAAGATCTTCATACTAATTCTCCTTACTGTCTGCCATACAATTCATATGACATAAGTGCTCAGAATTTGGTGTTAAGTCAACTTATAATGCCCTAATCAATATTTATTAAGAAAAAACTCTATCTCATGGGAGAAACTTCTCCCTTTAGGAATTTAAAGGGTTAAAAAAATTGAAAATAGCTCTATACCTATATATGGAATTTGAAAAAGAAAACTCATTAAATTGCTCCACAGAGAGGACTGACATTTACTACAGTATAAGACTTGAAATATACTCAAAATGTACTTACAGCATCTGTAGTCTCTGGAGGTCTAAATTTCTCAGCACTGCTATTCCAGTGGGCTTCAACATACTGCTTTAGAATGACTGAGGCAAGCTGAAATTGATTTATGTTCAAAGAAAATATCAAATTTTTTACTCTCTGTTACACTAAATAAGCAAAAGACTATTCTTCAATCAGACTTAATATTCATGCAAGCTTGATAGCAACAGTTAAAAGAAATAGTGATCATGTCAAATTAGTACAAATTCATCTTTTAGTGAAATTACAAGACAAACTGACCAACCAAGCAAGCTCAGGAAAGATTATCAGTTTTGTTCAAACACACGACATTTAGATGTACATGTAACTCTATCAATGCCTTCAGAATCCATATCAAGACTAAACAGCTTTAGACAAAAGTGTTAAATTCAAACTGCCAAACAATTTCAGTTTGTAAACTATTGCAGATTGTGAACTTTGGTGGTTTAAAATTTTTGACAGCTTTAGTCTCATTCAGCCAATCAGATTATTTCAACCATTCTACCAAGGATTCCAATTGGCTTATGGTAGTTTTCTTTATGAGAATATAGGGTATTTCTCCCAACTCAAGAAGTGGGGAGTGAAAAGATTTCTCTATTTGTTAAATCTACAAGATGAGCCTTCTGGTTTTAAAAGTGACTAAACTGTAACCCACAAACTTTAATTAAATTGCAACATCTCTCTGTTAATTGTTACTTATTATTTTGAAAAATGCTGTCACTGACCTGTCTGATAGCAAGAGCTCCCTCTCTGTCAACTGTGAGTTCTGCTAAATGGACACCAAATTCTAAAAATTATGAAGTAAAGTTAAAACTTTGATTAGCAAGTGTCTCTCATCTGGCAAACCATGATGAGTTATAAGAAGGGTGGGGATGCTGCACATGTAAAATAATGAAGAGAACACACAAGCAAGACTGCAATTTCTTGATCAGTGAGGAGAGGTTTTGAAGACCATCTGACATGGGAAGGGGAGAGGAAAAGATTATATCCTAATGGTAGTTTTTACAGGAAAATGTTGATCATTACACTATCAGTAGATCTGTTGAGTCTGATCATAAAAACTAAAACAGAAGGATTAATTAATCATGAAGAAGTCCAAATTTCACCACCAGATTAGGAAGCTTTCCCTAAACAAGGGGTATTACTGAAGCCTCAAAATTTTGGCTGAGTTTTTTCAACAACATTAGATGAATCTTTGATGTTACATAACTCCAGGTTTTTCTTAAGAGAAAATGTTTCACAAGTAAGGTGAAAAAGTTTCTAAACTTAAGCCATTAGTGTGAGAAATCCTTGAGTAAAGATCTGAGTTTTTGGCACAAATGACTTGTAGCTGTGCTGGGTGATGATTTGCAATGAAATCATATGATAATGATAATGAATTTATAGAGCATATTCTCCATGTTAATTTGCTCTAACAGGCTTTACAACACTTTGCCTACCACTTTGGCCAAACTGCATTGAGCAGTTTACATTTTTTCAAAGGAAGTTTAGAAGGTGCCCAGAATTTTTGGAAACAAGCCCAGATCACTACACCCAGTGTTATGTTCCTTTATCTTAACAAGAAGTGCTTGTGTTCTCTAACATCACCAGCTTACCAGCACCAGGAAGATGCAGAAGAAGGAGACTACAATTTATCATCCTTATGCAAGGAGACTAGAACATCTAACCATTTGCAGATGTCATAGCAAAGGCAACACATTTGTCTCAGTTATTTTAAGACCTTGAGCATTGGTCCCCTCTGGGACTTGAACCTTAGCCCTCCCACACAACAGTTTGGTGCTCTATAACCTGAACTAACAAGGAGAATATGTGAGAAGCATTATGCATAGTACTAACACCAGCAGTATCAAAAGCACCACATTTAGGAAGTAAAGAAGGATAATTTTTGAGGTTTGCCATTGAACAAACATTGTAAAATATTGAGGATTCCATCCAACTTCAGAAAGCAATTGAAAATAGTAATCCAAGGTCCCTGAAAAGAAAGCTACCAGACCCCTGAAGGTGCCACTGGAAGAGGATGGAAGGACACAAACAGCATTTGAAGCCACTCTATTTTTTCATCAAACGAAGAATGCAACATATTTCCATACATAATGCATACTATGCAATAACTGCAACATGAGAAACTTATGCACTTACTGTCCTAATACACTGTGTATATATTAATTTGAATTTGACAGAAAAATTACCAATTTATTTAAGGTTTGGTGGTAATAACGCAAAAAAATGAATCCTGTAGACTGATTTCCATACAAACGGCGGCTTGGGAAACCATTCAGAGCTTATTTCAGAAAGTTTGCTTGCAGAGTGAACTTTTTTACTTCAGCTTTCTTGAAAGTTTTTCATTGACTTGCACGAAGAAAAATACACGTGAGAGCCTAAGAACGGTCAGAATACGTAGCTTATTATTTCTAAATGACAATCACTAAACCAGCTGAGCTCAAACTATCCGGCTAACATACAAGTGACCATTTCGTGAAATGTAAATCTACCAGCACGTTTTTCATTTTGATCTTTAGGAGAGCACAGCGTTCCCAGTGAATTTACAGCAACTCACAAATCCTACCTTCTGTGACCTCGAGAACCTTGAGCTGTTCTTCAGCCATCTGTCTAGACTGTTGATCTGGCGACAGGATGACCGTCAGGCTATCTATGAGGGCCTGTTTTAATGATCGATTCCTGTCGTCCATACAAGCGACTAAATACAGGAATGGCTCCGACCTGTGATTGGATGATAAAAATAGTAAAAGTTCACAAGTTATATGTTAACTCCTTGCACGTGAGTATTGTTAACCGCGTGTACCGAAGCGGAACAATGAAATATCCATGCGAAAACACCGACGTGTCAAACAAGAAATGGCCACTTACATAACGAAGATAAGGCAGAGTCTATCTTCTTCAGCTAGGTCGTTCAGAGATATTCCGGCGATGAAAAAGTCATCCGCTGCCAATTTCCGCTGACAAAACTAATTTAGTCTGTCTAGGCGGACGACCAGAGACTGGAGCCATTCCTGTATTTCACCGCTGACAGGAATGGCTCCAACTCATGCGTATATTAATTTTTTAGCTCTGGCTAAATAATTTATATACAGATAAAAAGTGAAAGAGCTATTTATTAGGTTCTTCTTATGTTGAAGTCTACAGTGCTTGCAAATGAAGCCCTCTTTTATTTTTACAGGGCCATGTAGTTTCTAAGTTTTAAAATAATGCAGCAACTGCATACCATGTTTGAAAGATCACGCAAGGTTGCGTGACGCTGCCACCGATGTTTTTAATTTACAGTATGCTCTACTGGAGAAGTATCTTTGAACAGTTTTTGGCTATAACAAGAAAGAGTAAAATGATTTTATAAAATATGTTCCAAAATTAATGAAGGCTGTTCATCACATGACATAGTACTGGAACGAGTATATCTCATTAGTTATCGTATCACACTACTGTTTTAGACAAGGTATTTATACCACTTAAATTTAAGAAAGAATGAGTGGACCGTAAACTACATTTTCTGTACGAGCCATCCTAACCTAATTTTCCAACTGCTTTCCAGGCATCATCTGTAAAAAACCTCTTCAATTTTTCAAATTTGAAAATTTTCAGCTAAAACCGCGGCTCCCAAAAAATATTTCGCATCTTGCCTAATAAATTTTCAAAAGAAATTTTCAAATTTTCACAACTTTGCCTATTCCTGCTCGTAGGTCCAGGTAAGCCCTTATGGTCACTGGTCATAGCTGCTAACAATGGTTTATAACTATACGCGTTTAGTGTTACCTCGTAAAACTCCCCGAAGAAGTTACGAGAGTTAGACGAAACGCGTCAGAGAATAAAGAAGTTTTACAACTACTGTTCGTACAGCACTGCTCACCATTTTAGTTTTAAATTTTTAAAATTTTTTTTTTAAAAATTACTAAAAAGTTATTGAAAAAAAATTAATAAACGTTTGAGTCGGAGCTATTCCTGTCAGCGGTGAAATACAGGAATGGCTCCAGTCTCTGGTCGTCCGCCTGAACTGACCAAATGAGTTTTGTCAGCGGAGCTTGTTAGCCGATGACTTTTTCATCGCTGGAATATCGCTGAACGACCTCGCTGAATAAGAAAGGCTGCCTTCCCTTCGCTGCGTAAGTAATCATTCCTTTTTTTACAGATCGGTGTTTTCACTCGCATTGATATTTCATTGTTCCGCTTTGAGACACGCGGTTAACAATACTCACGAGCAAAGAGTTAAGATATAACTTATTAACTTTTACTATTTTTATCATCCAATTACAGGTCGGAGCCATTCCTGTATTTAGTCGCTTGTGTCGTTGCAGCAGCCATCTTGGAAATTCGGATCAAAGAAGGCAATTGCGCATGCGATTACTTTAGCGGGAAAAATTTCAAGAGAGTTTTGACCGCTGACTAGCAGGTCTCAATGTCAACGGAAAGAAACGACTGGCAACTTTGGGAGAGGCCATATCAATTCACAAGAATTCTAACGCGACTTAGTCACAAAGTTAACTCTCGGAAAAGCCTCTGGTGGTGGAGAAGGTATGCTGAAAATTTAAGTTTACCGAATCACGTCTCGTGGAAACTTTAATTTGGTATAATGACCCTAGCGACCCTTAAGGCATGGTGGCCAGAGACTGTAATTTTGAGTAACCCCGGCGGATGTAATGTGATCGAGGTGCTGACCTAATGCTTTTATGGCAGAGTTGATATCACTGTGTGGTTCTGGCAATGAGAGTGAAAACTGGAATGTGGACCACTAATCTACAGTTAATTGACAAAGTGACTGCACGACAGGAAGACAAAATTTAACTGATCAGCATGACCTATGCCTTGATGGGTTTAAGTTGATCGTCCTTAGCTTATCTGTTTCCTTATCCATCATCTGTCGTTAAGTGGACTCATACGAGGAGTGTTTTCCACATCTCTGTTCTAATGCCCAGATTTGTTTCTTAATAAAGCCCTGCCTTGTAACTAAGTAAAATCTCAGTTCTACTCCAAAAGGAACAACAAAAGACTTGGTTTTTAATTGCAACTTAACATTTACTTTTGCCTTTCTGTTTGGTAGCAATGATGATGCTAAATTATTTTCTTCTCTGTCTTCTTTTGCAATTAAATACCTTTGACCTTATCAAACAAGGAGCTGATATGCTGCAACAAATCTAAAACATCAAAATCATGTTTACACACTCTTGTCAAAAAAACCTATAAACAAAGGATAGTGTACATAGTCTCTCAATTATTTTATGAAAGAATCAATTTGTTTAAAGGCCTCTGTACAGGGGAAAATTTTAACATCATCAGGGAAAACAGAGGTCGCTCTCTCTGACATCATACATGTCTCTAGGAGCTGTGGAGTTCATATTCCTTCCCTTTTGAAACATCCATAATTCAGTTTTAAACTTGCCTTAAAAGATGAATAATTCTTAAAATTAGCTTTGTGTTCAATTTCATAGTTTTCTTAAATAACAATAAGTTAGTTCAACTTCAAGAGCACCACAGTGCCGTGAAACACCTTGGTCTCATATTGTCTTGCGAGCAAGCTTCAAATCATGTCGATTACAATGTTCATCTTTCAATGCATCACACCAGTGATACAACTAGTTTTTAATTGTTGTCAATAAGGTTAAAGTCAGATTTATATCGTTCATCTTTTAGTTCTGCAGACAGGTGTAGCACAACTTGATCTGATCTACTAATCCTTCAATGCCACAAATTTTTGAGTTTACAATGTTCATCTCTCAGTGCAGAACGCAGGAGTGATACACTTTTGTCTGACATATTTATGCCCAAAAGGACCAATTTTGTGATTTTACAATGTTCACCTTTTAGTGCTGCATACAGGTGTGATGAACTTTGGTCTGATAAATTGTTTCGTGAAAGGTTCAACTCTGTAAGTTTACAATGTTCATCTTTTAGTGCAGCACACAGGTGTGATACACCCTTGTCTGATATATTGTTGCTTGTAAGGTCCAACCTTGTGAGTTTACAATGTTCATCTTTTAGTGCAGCACACAGGTGTGATACACCCTTGTCTGCTATAAAGTTGTCTGAAAGGTCCAACTCTGTGAGTTTGCAATGTTCATCTTTTAGTGCTGCAGGCAGGTGTGATACAACTTGGTCTGATATACAGTTGCTTGAAAGGTTCAACTCTGTGAGTTTACAATGTTCATCTTTAAGTGCAACACACAGGTGTGACATACCTGTGTCTGATATTCTGTTGTGACTAAGGTTCAAGCTTCTGAGTTTACACTGTTCACCTTTTAGTGCAGCACACAGGTAAGATACACCTTGCGATGATATAGCGTTGTCTTCAAGGTCCAACTTTGCGAGTTTACAATGTTCATATTTTAGTGCATCACTCAGGTGAAATACTACTTGGTCTGATATATCAGTGTTTCTTAGGTACAACTCTGTGAGTTTACAATGTTCATCTTTTAGTGCAACAAACAGGTGTGACATACTTTGCCCTGGTTCAGGGTATGAAAAGTCCAACGTTGTGAGTTTACAATGTTCATCTTTTAGTGCAGCACACAGGTGTGATACACTTTGGTCTAATATGTCACTGCTTGAAATTTCCAACTTTGTGAGTTTACAATGTTCATCTTTTAGTGCGGCACACAGGTCTGATATACCTTGCTCCAATATGTTGTTGGCAGCAAGGTTCAACTCTGTGAGTCTACAATGTTCATCTTTTAGTGCAGCACACAGGTGTGATACACCCTTGTCTGATATATTGTTGCTTGTAAGGTCCAACGTTGTGAGTTTACAATGTTCATCTTTTAGTGCATCACACAGGTGTGATACACCCTTGTCTGATATATTGTTGGCTAAAAGGTTCAATGTTGTGAGTTTACAATGTTCATCTTTTAGTGCAGCACACAAGTATGGTACACCTTCGTCTGTTATATGATTATGATCAAGGTGCAACACATTGTTTCTATGGAGATGTTTTATAAAGAAAAGAATTGCTGCACAGTCAGGAGCTGTGACCTTACAATGGCTCAGATAAATTGTTTTCTCAGATGTGATACTCCTCTGAATTTCAGAAGCAGCCTGCTTTACTGTAACTTCGTCTTGGTACTCATGCAAGCATTTCATCATGAGGAGAGCCATCTGCGATGATGGTTTTTTACATTCAGATTTCTTCATGGACTCATCAAGCATGTTTACAAAAACAATAGCTGCTGTATTTCTCTCATCACCAAGTAGACCTGCTACAAACTGAAGCACCAGATGCCAGTTTGGGTCTGAAGCATTTCTTCTGACAAAACTCTCGAGCTCACCAGGGTCCATTTTAGCAATTTCCCTTGCAGCAAGAAATTCTTGAAATGTCAAGTGAAGAAAGCAGTATTGTGACTTAAATTTGGAGCTTGAAACTTTTTTGTTTGGCATGCGGTTAAACAAACCACATTTCTCTATTCCCTGCACTTCGTGTGAATAAAAGACCAGTCGTCCTTGTTTTATGCCTTCTATTGCCAATGCTCCTGCCTTAATCAAAGTTTTCTCTACAGGATCGGGGAAGTCAACATTTCCCATAAGAAAGTCCTCTGTTAATGGTTTACCTTTAAATTCTGAATGATGTTTGAAGATAAACAATTTCAGAGCTCCTTTGTAAACTTTGGTTAAAGTTGATGGCAAAGCCATGTGAGTTGGATTCTGTTCTTGGAGTTTGAGGCATTCCTCCAACAGAGAGCAAATAATGCGCGTGTTCACTGGGATGTAGCATAATGACAGCAACTCCAAATTGCTACTGATATGACTCCATATTCCATCTACTCTCTCTTCATCAAAATGTTTCTCCACATACTTCCTGATCTTCTCAGTTGTAAAACCCATTATCTCCACCTTCCTGTTAAAGCGCAATTGAGTGAGGTGTGCAATGCTCTGTACTGCATTAGGTCTACTGGTTGTTAAAATTGTGGCTCCTGGAAGCAGCTTTTCTTTCATTAGCTTAACATAAAGAGCAGAGAGAGGCATTTCTTCCTTTGCATTGTTTCCACCATATGCTTCATCATCTTCCAGACAGCGTGAATGGTTCTTAAATTCATCTAGGCCATCAAACACAATGATTACTTTTTTAGGGTTGTCTAAAACGTACTGGAGTAGCTCATCATCATCGCTGCCTTCTGGGTGTAAACGACGTAACAATTCTTTGAGAGATATCTTCTGTAATGTCTCATCGTTGAACCATCTAAATCGGATCAAATAAAATAGGTGAAAGTAAGGCAACAAGTCACCCTTGCCCCAGTCACGCGATATTTTCGTACACAGCAGGGACTTTCCAATCCCCGGGCGACCAATCACAAGAATTTTAGATGGATTTTGAGTATCTTTGTTGGGAAGAAATAACTCTTTGACTGTGTTGATAGCCACTGATCCACGTTGTGGCTTCAAATAGACATCGAATATTTCGTGTCTAACAGACAAGTCAGCAAATTCGTGTTCTGCCCTTCCCGTGTAAATAACAAGGTCGACAAAATTATCGTCCAACTTAAATTTGCCATCGGATTCAGCAATCAAAGGCTCTATGGTATCCGTTTCCATCAGAATTTGCGCCTTCAAGAGGTAAATCGAGTTACCCAGGGTGAGTGAAATGGTTTTCTTGTTCCAAAAGTGTTTTTGACAGAATTCAGAGTCGAAGGTAAAATTTTTACTGCATAACGCTCGAACCAAAAGATAGCCCATCTCTCCAAAAACCAGCAGCGCCAGCACAACATTTACCACCAAAATTACCGTGGCATACCACATCTTGTCTGATGCGACAGAATTGTCACAGTTGATCATGACCGAGGAATAATCTTTGGTTGCATTCGAATTCGTCGAATTTACAGTTGGCGTTACGGTCGGGGAAACACAAGCGAATTCTGCTGGAAATCCAGCGGGATAAAGCAGAGACTTTTGTATAGCAGCACACAAAATTCCCCCTAAACATCGTAAAAGGAGATGTATGAAGTAACAACAAAACACTCGGTGAGATGCTTTCCTCGGCCGGCGGCGAGGGTTTTCCGGATCTGCTTTCAAGGCGGTTTCAAGCTCATCTACACGGGATTTCATCAAGCACCAGGAGTAAGTGATACACACAACCACCGAGGGAACGAAGCAAAGTAAGACAAATCCATAGAGTGGAAGAGGGGTGTACTGTTCGTCATATCTCACCAAACAATGATCACGAAGGTGGGTAGCAGACTGGCAGCTAAATCTAAGTCGTTCATTGTTTCTTAAGGTTAAAGTGGGTAATAAGAGTGAGAGCAAAGCTAGAAGGTGAAAAACTGCACCAATGTACCCGACGCAGCTAAAGTATTTTACCAGAAAATACTCCTTGACAGTCTCCATTGAAAGCGTATATTATTCCTTCAACGCAACTACGGAAATTCTTTCGGAATTTTACTCTGAAGAATTCACGTGACTAGGAGTGTCCAAGGTGCGCTCATCTCAGACTCCCTCGGAATTATCGGAAAGAGCTCGATCGGAGAGGCTTTTTTTTCTTCTGGGGGAATATTATAAACACTAGAGTTTACGTTACGATTGCAGTTCAATATGTACATTTAAATTTGTTGTGGTATTTGAGACCGGACCTGTAAGGGATGAGCCCATAAAAAAAACAAAAACATGGGAGTGTCAAAGGATCAAATAGGGTGCAAGGCTAAGGCAGAGCTTTGAAAAGATTTTATGAGGAGTCGCAGGAAGCGACAGAACAGTTTTAATGTAATCAAGATTCTTTGATTCGTCATTTCCCTTATCTGCTCATGTCCGGGAAAGGGGAATTTTAAAAGGCTGACTAATGTATGGATACAATTCGAGATACAATGTATTTCTTTAATTTAATCTAGCATGGAAAAAAGAGAAAGGCGAACTTAAAAGTAAACATACACCATCTTTTTTGAACATACCATGATGTCTAGATTAAACGCCAGACTCCGCTTAAAACGCTGGTGTCATAAATGCCACGGCCAGAATTCTAACTAAATTGGGGAAAAGAAAAAAAAGTCCTGCTGATTAATTTAGTAAAAAAAACTCCGCTGTATACTTGTGGCACGCCATGGGGCGTTGTTGGGCTAGGCACCTACCTAAGGGAGGCTCAGTCTCCGTTTGCGTTAAACCAAAAAAAGTCAAGACACTCCTATAAATTAGGCCTCTTAACCAAAATTCCTTTGATTACAGAGGATGGATGATAAAAATCCTACTCGAAAAATGTCAGAAAATTAACCACCGGCCCGTTTTACTCAGGCCTAACCCAAGAACAAATTATGGCAATGACGTCACGACGTACGTCATAAAATCGACATATTCTTGAAGTATGGCTTCCACCGTAGTGAAGTAAACAATGTATGTCTAAAAGAAAATGACCTAAAATCGTGTACAAGAAGTAAACAGGTTCGGTGATTAGTAATGGGGACGGGAGCTAGTGCATCAAGGCAGCAGTGGACCGCAGCTGATGAAGATAATACGGCTGTTGAAGATGTAAGACCGCGTACGGCCGCAAATGCGAACCTTCCTACAAACGACATGACTGGAATGACGAAACTAGTGGAGGCTAAAAACAAGTTTTTGAAGATCAAAAGTAAAGAGAAGAACACGGCGTGTTTCCAGAAACAGGTATCTGAAGTTTACAACTTGCAGTTTAAAATCCCTTCATGATTTCCCTGGCTACTTGATATATTTTTGAATAACAAAAAAATTTCCAAGGTACGACTAATTAACAGCAGAGCTTTACTTTTGAGCAAAATTTTCTAAGATTTACTCCTTACGGAATGATTATTAGATAACTGATAACTTTGATTCGCCTGTGAAGTTCTCTATTATCTTTTTCACAGGGGGGGAGGGGCTTCTACACTGGGGTAATATGCCGTTTCTACTCTATCCCTTCGCCTCAACAAAATTTTACAAAACTTTCCCTTCTGTAAGGTTAACACCACTCAGTTGTAATCACACTTTCACATGCTGTCTCATCTTTATCAAAAGGATGCTGTTTCGCTTTTTTCTTGTCACAGAGAGATTAAAATGATATACTTGGATGCATTAAAAGTAAAACTCTTGAAACAGGCCTAAAATTTTTGAACTGTTGTTTTGAAAATGTATTGTAAATAAACTTGCTTATTAAGTACTCTTTGTTAAGCTTGATGGAACAGATATTATCAAAGAACTCTACAAGCGCATGGACCCAACTGTGACACAACCTGACACAGGAGATATCAAAGGAGATATACAACTCTCTCTCAAGTACAATCACAAACAACAGCTTTTACTGGTTAAAGTCATTCGAGCTAGAGACCTTGTTCCTAGAGATCTGAATGGAAAATCAGACCCATATGCTGTGTTAGATCTAGTCCCGGATGTGTAAGTCTGATATTTTGTTACAATATTTGGCAAGCGATGTAGTCTACAGATGATAAATACAGTACTTTCTTTTCATTTTTGCATCATGTCAAAAAGGCCTGGTCTTACACCCTCATCAAAATTTACAGAGTTCTCATACACACTAGAAGTTACACACTCATCAAACAAATTTATTCAAAATTCAGAATAGATACACATGTAGCTATTTCTACTTTTATTTGCATGACTGTCATAACTTGGTCTAATATCTTCTGTATAATTTATTTAATAAGAAATGGAGAAGGACAGAAAAAGACTGGATACAAGTCCAAGACACTCAACCCTGTGTTCAATGAAATATTTTCATTCCAATTGGATCATTCACGCATAGCAGACACAAAGCTAAGAGTGGCTGTTTGGGACCATGATTTTTTTGGTGAAGATGACTTTAATGGTGAAGGTGTAGTGGACTTATCTGCAATCAGTCTTAACTCGGGAACTCATACCGATTGGTTTATGCTTCAACTTGCGGTATGTTATTACTTTTATTATAAATAAGACTTACAATTAAAACTCTGATTGGGCGAGAGCATACTGTCAATATACAATTATGGCGTGTGAAGTTAACATGATAACCCAATATCTGCCACAGATATTGGGATATCATGTTGAGTTTAAAGTCTGCTTAGTTTCCAAGCCCCCTAGTAGGTGAAGTGTTCTCAAACTTTTGCAAAATCAGAGACAAGTGTGTTATTTTGCAGATTGTGTAAAAAAAGAATAATAAAACAATTATTGAAGTCAATTTGGGCATGATATAATGAATTATCAAGCCTCAGGTCTGTGTTATCTGCTGAAGCCAGAGGCCGAGGCAGATAACACAGACCTTACCATTGGTATCATGCTCAACCCCATGCAATAATTGCTTGATATGTGCATCTAATTAATGTCAGAAATTTTGAATGATTGAATATGAACTTGATGTGTCTTGACCTTGTAGAGAAACATGAGAAACTTAGTGGCCCTGTGGTTTGTGCTTTGTATTGCACAGAGAGGTCTGGGTTTGAGCCCTTTCTGGTAGAATTAATGGTGTTGTGTTCTTGGGGAAGACTAGGCCTATAAGTGCTAACCTAGGGTTAAATTTCAACACAGATTTCTTGATTCCTCATTTCAAAAGCCTCTTTCAGTTAACCTTCTCTATTCTCTTTAGAGCATGCAATCAGCAAATTGTAGACAAAAAAAATTATACTGAATTTTACTTCAAAGCTTTCATATCTTAAAGCAGATTTCACACTAACCCTGGGTTTAGTCTTAACCCAGTTTTGAACATCCTAGCCCAAGATTATGAACATCTACCAGTGAAATAAACTGCCTGGGAAATGTGACAAATTACTGTAAGGAGGATAGGGGTTTAACTTGTTATTAACCCTTTTAAAGGGAAAGCAATTAATCCATTTTTTGAAAGAAGGAAATCAATATGAACTGTTTCTAAACCTCACCCAAGTTTCTTGGTTAAGGAAAAGAAAGACCACTATTTTGCAAAAGTTTTCTATACATTGTTGGAAAACTAGAGATTAAAAACAGGTTTGGGGGGAATTTTCTCTATGTGTTATTTTAAAGTGGATAAAATACTTCCCCATGCATTTTCAAGTTTGTTTGTGCCTGTAAGTTGTCTTTTGTCTGGAGGATCTCTCTTAGTGTTGACATCCAATTCAACCCCGTCTTTTCCATAACCCTAATCCCTAGCATCTTGATAATGCAACAATATACATGTAAGCACTGAAGTTTTATTAGAGATTTTTAAATTCTAGGACCAGTTTGGCTACAAGCACTAGATTTGAATTCAAGTTTTATGATAAATACAAATGGAATATATCCCTCATGAAGCTCTATTGTGCACATTTTGAGCAACTTACTTTGCAAAGCTTTTGTCATCAGATACAATCAAACTCTTTCTCTGCTGTAAAACTATGAGACTGCCAACTTGTTGGTATCTTTTTAGGCTACAGCATCATTTTTGTAAAAACTCACCCTAGGGGATAATGTTGAGGGTCCTTGTACTTTTCCCACTAATTTGAAAATAAGAGAGATTTGTGCTTACCCACTGTTTTGTGGTTGAAAAGTCTAAGACTTTGAGGATATCTCATATTTGAATCTTAAGGTCTATATTTGGAATACACCTGTTGATGAAACAAAAAAATAATGATATCATAATAAGTAATGTTAATAGGACTAAGTGGAGTCCAAGTCAGTCTGTAATCATGTAAGTGATAAAAAAACCGGCATCAGAGTATGATTACAGACTGAAGTGAACAACATGAAGCCTTATTACCAATTAATCATAAAAATTACAATTTCTGATGAAAGAAGAATAGCCAAGTTATGAAAGTAAGGTATAATTTTGATTTAAACTACAACTTTGAATGTGATTGGCTTATTGAACAGTCCAATATCAACTTGGCAAGTGAATTAGTGGAAAATAGGAGTTTTTTAAACACAAACAAGGAAATTGTTATTAAGCTCATTTTCATCAACCTTCATTTGCAGACTGATTTCAGCATCAAAGGAGAAATAGAAATCAGTCTTGAATATGAAGAACCTGAAACTCTGATAGTAACCATCCACAAAGCATTCAACATCAAGGCTGGAAACACGCTGAGGAACACGTCTGATGCCTTTGTCAATTGTGCAATTTCTGGAACTAGTTTTCAATATGAAACTGAGGTGTGTGTTTGATCTTTAAAAAGCCAACTGGGTAACTTCCCAGCCATTGGGGATTTTTTTTATGATTTTGTGTTGTATCTACTCCTCTTCACAGTCCCCAGTTAGAACAGAGCTGCTAAATCACTAAATCACTTTAACTCCCAAGATCTGACTGTTAATTCTCCCCTCTAGCTGCTACACATTTCCTTGTAAATTAGTTATGAGAATTTGGTGTTCGATTGGAATAATAACTTTGTTTGCTGTACAATGTATGGATATTATAGGAAGAAGTTTCATGTTAATCACTTCTGGGAGTCAAAGGGTCACATTGATTTGTTTAATTTGTTATACTGTATATACTTTTGAACATGCTCTTGAGCCTCCTCTTCTTCAAGCTTCCTTCTCCAATGGGCACTACTCCTTCTCTGAAAAGATTTCTAGGCTTTGATCTGTTTCAATGTCATCCTTATTCAATTAATTCACTCAACATTTTTTTAAATAATATTTTGATGTGATCTGCTGAGGTAAAAAGTCACATATTACAAAGTAAGTATTCTTAGACAATATTATTCTTTTAAGGTGTTTATTAACACAAATCAACCACTCGTCAAAAACTTACAAGAAACCAAAAGTTGGTATCTTCAGTCAGTTGCGCCCCATTTTAAACTTCTGAATGAAATAAGCCCTTGTGTATACCTCCTTTTTATGATTGAGCTATTAAAAGAAAAAGCGATTGAATAATTCAGTTGTTCTGAAAATTGAGCGCCGTAAATTGTCTGCTCCTCAAGCTAAACAAGGCTTCACTGTTTTCCACAACTCCCTATTTCAGTGGCTCTTGTATGAAAATCTCCAATCTCACAAATATTGTGCCTTTTAACTACAGGTTGTTAGTGGTACGTTGTTTCCAGAATTTGAAGAAACGTTTGAATTTACTGTTCCGCCTGAGGAGTTTTCGTCGAGGTAAATAAGTGTGTATGTTATTTATAATTCCTTGTATAACATAATTCATCGCTAGTGGGAAAGGAAAGCTATATAAAATTTAGAATCCTAATCCTAGTATTTAGAATACAAAATTTAGAATCCTAGCCAAAGTTACTTGTATGTACGTGGACGTCAATCCTAGCCTGCAGAAACGGAGTCCTTTTAGGGCGAGGGAACGTTACGAGCTCGCAATCACATGTTTTATTTAGAGTTAGAGCGGACGGTGAGTGGGGTGTATATTCGCTGTTTAAATTCTCTGCATGTCCTAGATCTCCGCAATTGTACTTTTAAAAAGTTAACCAAGTTCTATAGTCCAAAGTTAGTTTTTTGCCGGAAACGTTATGGTGGTGGACATGTAATTGCAATTCACTGCTGTTTCCGCTCTTGTTTTTTTTCGTTTTGTCTGCAGGGCTGTGCTGTTTCACATTTTCGACAAGGAAACTGTTGGTAGCAACAATTCACTTGGACAAGTCAACATAGAGCTCAAGTACTTAGACTTGGATGAGCCAATCAGAAAACGATACCCTCTAGCTGATCTGGTAACTGAGATAATTAGTTTTGCGTCCTTCGCATGTGGAGAATTTTAAAGATAAACTTTGTCTTCCTGGAACAATTTCCATGAATTGTCGGAAGTAAATCTGGTTTGCGTTGGTTTAGTGTAATGACGATCTATGATTGGTTTGAGGAGGCAAATTTAAAGTCGTCTTTGCTCCAAATTAGAGAAGAATGGGCTCAAAATTGGCTAGCTGCCGGGCTTCCTAAAACTCGCTTTTCTGAGGTGCAAAAGAGCAAAGTTCGGCTTCTACGCACGAATGTTTGAAGATTAAAGATGTACCATCGATACAAATTGATAATACGAGACATTTAACGATTAGAAGGACTATGCCCAAAATTCGGTCATTTTTAGTTTAAAAGCTATTTTCAATAGCGATTTTGTTAAAAAAAAATCCTACTTGCACTCCAAATTGTCACGCGCGGTGAATGGTAGATAAATCTTTAATCGAACAGAATCCGTTTTAATTTTTAAAGTTGGTCAACAAGAACCTTTATTCATTTCAGTTTAAAAATTGCTGGTCTAATTGAAAGGTTTGATTAGGTGGAGAGGTGGTGCGAAACTCATGTGGTGTCTAGGTTCCAGGACCTACGCGTTTCACATGCAAAACTTGAATATGGCTCATCTTCGGTTCTTCGAAGAGATTTTCTTGCAGGTCCAATTTCTGTCACATGACATACGATTTTACAGTAACCACTTTCTGTTATTTCTTTCGGGTCTAGTTTTTTTTTTACGCTCTGTCAAACTTCCTTCATGGTGAAGAGACAATACAATATGACCGTATGATAAGATGGAGATATCAGTAATCGGCAAGTAGTGTCTCTAAGGATGGGCGGGGTTCAAGTGGAGTCCACATGACGTACTTGACGAGTTAGCTAAGAATTAACTTTTAAAAATTCTTATTATATTTTCCAATTTTTGTGGTAGAAAAATGAATCTTACAAGAGAGCAGAATGGGCACAGAATGCCGTAGCTCAGGAGTTCAGGGAGGCCATGTACGCGCATGCGTTGTACAGACATCCCATTTTCTTGCGTGGTATCGAAACTAAAGGGCGGAAGGTAAGACTAAAGAGACAGCTTTTTAATTTAAGTAAACCTTGACAGCTTAGAAATCATGCATTGCTGGGCCTGATGTTTTGAAGCGCGATCTTCAGCAACACGTCTCCTGATATTTTTATTTAAATCACGATTAGTGTTAATGGGGTGTCAATCAACCCGGCTCAGCCTCTCGGGGTACCTGGTATTATTTGTGTATCTCTGGGGTTTCAATAAAAGTCGCTAACCGACTGTCTACTACCTAGCCTACATGTAGACGTACCCCCTCTCCCAAGGGGATGGGACACGTTTCCCCTTCAGGGAGAGAGTACAGCTACACGTAGGCTATCTACCACCGTCTGTTTACCTTGCGACCAGGCTCTCTCAGCAGTCACTCATAGAAAAAGTCATTGAAAACTCTAATATCTTAAGGAATTCAAGATGAAAGGGTGTGTCCGGAACACTTTTGCCCGTTTTATCGTATGATCTTTGAAGGTCGATACAAAACTTTTTTACCTTTTCGTAAATACTGCATGCAGTCTTTATTTTCAAGACGCATTTTCGTTTTCTTCATAACGGTGTAGCTCACCCTCCGCTGGTTGAAGGTGTGAGGGTTAACGCAAAAAACTGCTTAATGGTGGTAATCTACTAAAAGTTAAAAAAAAAAAAAGTGGCGTAAGCTTCGTCGATTTTATGCGGTATTGTTAAAATTGTGTCTAGTTATCTTTTACCACTCTTTCATAAGGATAGGAAGTTAGTGACTCGAATAAGAAACTTATCCTTCAAGTATTTTCCTTTACTGTTTGTCTGGTCTTTTGTGGCTTCGCATAACATCCTTGTGTCTCTCTCTCGTTTTAGTTGTACTCATTGAGCAGTCGCAGCGCCGGTTCATCCTCCAAAGTGTTCCTGGTCAATGGCATACCCGGTTAAACTAACCGTCGTTCTTCTTGGAAGTCTTTTTTATGACCTATCAGAGAACTAAGAAGCTTTAACATCCTTACTTGCAAACGCACATACGTGTCCTATCAATGGCCTTATCTATATACTCCTGTAGCTAAACTCAGTTGCTTTTGAGCTGAATTGTTCGGAGCACTCTTCGAGTACGTTATTTTCGCACGTGGAAAAAGGTAAACTGTATGTAAATAGCGATATGGACATGTAGGTATCTTGAAATTTTATTATCGCTTCGGTAAGTTGTTTTCAGGACTTTGAATAGTTAAATTCCGTCCGTAATGTTAAACGTAATGAACCAATCGAATTCATGTTTCTCCGCTCGATCTTGTTCAACACTTTCATGACTACGAATCGACTTAAACTTCACTCACTCTTTCCACCAATGTCATTGTTAATAACTCACTGTTTCAACAAAAGCCAGCTTGTGGACCGCCGCCTACAAGCATTCTTACCACCGTCTTTTGAACCTGCGGGCTTGGTTTTACGTGACGGCCGTTTCCTCGGCGGGTACAGCCGCTTATTACAGCAGCAGTAGTTTAACCCCTGAGAGTGACTAGTTTCTAATTTCTCCTCAAAATATCTCTCCTAAATCACACACTAAGGTTAGGAGAATAATGGAAATGATCAACAACTACAGAGGTTCTGGATCGTTAAGCTAATTCTCCTTGTCAGCTCCTTAGGAAATGTATAGAGAACAGTACGGAGAATATTCATACTGATATTAGTGTGTAAAGGGTTAAGGAAAAAGTTATTTATAGACCCTTGTAAAGTAGTATCCAAGGTTGGTTTTCACCTCCTCGTGAGAGACATGTATTAGTTAAGTTCTAGTTTCTAGTGATGTTTGTTATTTATTTTTATGATTATTTATAGTCACTGTTTCTTATTAAACGCTTTTTTACGTCACTCGCGTGGCTGTGTGGTGTGATGATAAGTATGTTGTAGAGAGAGTGGAGGGACAAAGATGTAATTGTTTAAAAGTGTGTTTATAATGTAGTGAAACATAAACTTGTAGCTGTGTAGTTCGGCAATTCACCACAGTCTGTTCATCAAAAGAAATTGTAGGGACAGAAAACACTCGAACCTAGTGTGAGTTCGCTTAGGGCTTATCGCATTCGTTGGATGAAACTTACTTTATTTATTTGCACCTAATTTGGATGGAAAGATTTCTTTGAGCAATTTTGTATATCATGTTCTTAAAGGAGCTCTACTTGATCACTCAGAAAGTTCATTATTTTCCGTCTCTTTGAGGAAATGAACATTTTAGAAGTGTGTTAATAATTCAAAACATGGGGCCCACATGTATCAGACCATATTGTCGGAAATCCGCAAAGGAACTTGGCTGACTCAGTTGGTCGGCAACAAGTGACTTATCTAACAGGCGGAGAACAATTCGGCACGTAGACCAGCCACTTTCGCTCAGTGGGTGACGAAAAATAAATTGTTCAACTTGCGACATGCTGTCTTTTGCGCAAAATGTTTTGGCTGTTGTACAAGTTTGATTCCCACGGAGGCACAACAATTGAACAATAAGGTTCGTTACAGCTCACTTGGCCTCGGTAGGAGGGCGGTAACGGAATTGTCATCCAGGCGACATTTTGCCGGTCATTTTGCCGTCATCTGTTCATTCTGTTGTTAATTGTTGCATGATTCCGGGGTAGCGCCAAACAGGTCTCTTTCTTTGTAAAACACCGTTCTGGTCAGGTGTCTATTACACGCGGTGTAAATAGCCTAAAGCGCTTGTTTGCAAACAGCTTCGATAATGTTCTCAACAGTTAATGCGGTGACAACAAGAACGGTTTAAACTCTTAATAATTTCATTACAGTGATGAATTTAATTAAAAGTAAGGCTGACTTGTCAACTCCATTTGCAATTTGTTTCAATCTTCCACTTTGTTTGCCATCTTTGTTCTCTGTTGGTTAATAGTTGCGTCGTTTGTTTGTTTTGTTTTGTGTCTTCTTTTTTATCTTCCCGCACTAGTATACCATGATCTCCCTAGCAATGAAGAAAGCTTTGCGAAGCCGAAAAAACGACTGAAATAAGTAACCTTTAAGTGCCAATCGAAGATTCAGGAATCATTTTTTCCGTTACAAATTTGGCGAAGCGGAACACAAACGACTCGTGTTCTTTTGTCTAGCTAAAAGGACACGAGTGTTTTCTAAAACCTTGATTAATTTACTTTTAAATATAGTTATTGTCGCCCGCCTATAGAAATTGCTTAAACACTTAGAATTGAGAATGATAAGCTATCAAAATAAGAGAAAGGTTTCCATAAGTTATCTCCAATAAAGCATTTAATTACATTTTTCCGGCCCAACATTATCCCAAGTTACCATTCAACAATTTTTGTTTTTACTAATTTGAATTACAGGAATTCGAGGCATCAGCAAGGCAGGGCTTTCCTTCCAGTTTAGCATAAAATTCCAGCTTGCTCTAACGTTCTGTTTTGAAAACGGCGGTACTGAGGAGTGGAGCATTTGCTTTGCCGCCGTACTCCGATCTGCTCTTGTAAGGAAACATGACTGTCCAGAACAATTATAAACGCTATCAGGCCTTGCTATCAAAATAATAGAATATATTAAACAAACTCTTTATCTTTAAAAGAACGCTGAGACAATCTCGAAAACGTTTTGAATCATTTAAAATTCAATCAGTACGGCGATGAAATTGAGAAACACACTTAGACTGCCATATTGTTATTATGTGAAATATGCCAAAATAACTCATATTTAGTTGCAAGGATGACTGTTTTTGTTTTCTTGCTTTCAGCAAAAACAGACTGATAATGATTGAACAAAATAGCAGCCAAGCGTTAACAAAATAATGATAAATATGGAAATCCAACTGCCTGTCAAGAGATTTTTTTGGAAGTGAATCAATCGATCACTCACATCAGTGAGGCATCAGTGAGAGAGGCGTTGTTTAAAAATTCCATAAATGACTCTCTGAATTCAAACTATACTTGAGGTGTTAAATATGTACTGGATAGAGTTGATTGCTAGACAAGAAAAATTGAGAGTTCTATCCTTATTTATTGGCCTCTCCAGCCTGAGGAACAGGCTTTTTCGTGTTCTTTTTCTAACGACAGAAACAAAGTGTCTAGACGAAACACTCTGGCATTGTTTTTCCAACGTGCCAAGCAAATATTTACGAAATAAAAGCGCCCTTCATCGTTTCCGAATTACGTTGACTGAGTTCTGTGGAGGCTTTTTGTTAACACATTTCAAAGCGGATAAACATTGAGGTTGTTGTAAAGCAAACGTTGCCACTCGAATGAAACAGATATTTTAATACGTAAGGGAACATTGAATGGAACTGTTAAAGAGAAAAGAAACACAAATAAATAATGACAGATAGGAAGCTAAGAAACTATTGTAAATGGAAAAGATCGCAGCACAAAAATGGCAATTTAGCGACAGCATACAAATTGTGACAGAGAATAACTCTGAGTCATTGTGAGGAATCAAACTTCAGGAATGAAACATTAACGTATTGCGCTTTTGGTACTGATAGGGATCCAACGACTCCAACCTCGTTGTCAAGGTGTGAAGGAAAAAAAAAGTATTTAATTAAGATTGATAGGAATCCCGATTAAAGCGTATGTTCGCGGTTTTCATTTGTCAAAAGCGGATCCCATCCCCTCCCCCTTCTCTATAGGATTATTAGTTTTTTTTCTCTCTTGTAGCTGAAGATATTTTGAGAACATATTGTAACGTCAGTATGGATTTCGGTAGCACTTCACTAGCATTACATATTCTTGGTTCCCTCGACTCGAGATTAATTAATTAATTAATTAATTGATTAATTTTTAGGATCCGCATTTGAATTTTTGTTTTTTCATTTGGTACTCTCGATGTTATCCGATGATAACACTACACTACACTATACTGTACAAAGTCTTAAGCCATAGTCAGACGTTTCTGCTCGTTCTGGTGAAAGTGGGTAGCATGTCAACTGTGATCGTTGACGAATTAAACCAGAAAAGACAACCCACCCGTAGAGGAATACTCATTGTCGCATATTGAAGTTAAATCCATGTGCAGTTTAGATAACATAAGATAAATTCATGCAGCGGTCCTGTTCTAGTTATTATAAGTCAGTTTAGTCGATGGCAGTTGCAAAAGACTGGTCTGTTGTGCATCCTCTTGGAAGAAACAATCCACAACACTGAAATTCTGTGAGCCTTTCGTTCTCTGATGTTTAATTCTGCTCAAGGCGACTTGCAAGAGGTAGCTCTTCTGTCTCCCTCGAGTCGCTTCGCGCATCGCCGGTTAATCGCGCGCGACGGTCACGCGCAAGTTGGTCACGCGCGTCATCACGCCGTAGGAACCAAACGCGGAAGCCTCGCGCGTCGCACGTTCAACTCAACTATTTGATATCATTCTCTTAAAGATTGGCTTATGAGCCATTCTGTATTCTTAAGAGACGCTGCTATTTAAGTTATCCCATGTCACAGTTCATGATTTTATGTAAACACGCCAAGTTTTATCAAAGTAGCGTGTTTGAAATACAGATATAACATAGTGATTATACTGATTTTTATTTCTCGTTAGTCTGATATCAATCTTATTTAAGCAATCGTCCTTAGGACAATAATTTCTTGACGAAGAGATTTATCCTTCGTCGCGAGAGCAGTTGATGCTGCACACTTCAAGTAGCCTGATATCATCCTCGATTGAGCAAACAAAGGAAAACATTCCATCATAAAAGGCTTGGTGTACAACATAATTGCCAAGTGTTTTCTGGATAAATAAATCAACAAACCTTTGAGGTTCTATTATCTCAATTTCTTCTGGAATGTTTACATAATGGAATACCGCTAACACGTTGTTATGAGATGTCGATTAGTTAAAGCTTATTGTAAATAAAATCTGTAGAAACATTTTCACACAAATATTAAAACAATGTCAAAGTCAATTTCCAACCTTAAATGACTTCACGTAGGTAAATAATGAATTGTTACGGGGCCAGTCATATTTATCGTCGGGGGGGGGGGGGTCAGGGAGTGGACAATTTTGGCGGGATCACATAGTTTTCAGACAGAGGGGGTCAGTCGTCTCCGACAGAGTATAAAGGGGGAGGGGACGGTAGAAAGTTGATTGCTGATTACCCACCAATGAAGGGGAGGGGAGGGGAGGGAGGGTCATAAGAATATTACAGAGCCTCTTAAAGGGATCAGGTAAATTTTATCCTGAAACAACCAAAATCCTCTGATACCCCCTACCCCCACAGGCGATAACTAAGGACCATTCCTTTAACAGACACTCGTCCATGATAAAAAGGTTGAGATCTAAGCGTCTCTTTGAGTGGAACCTTCTCCAAAATCGAACTCCGTGGTGTAACTGTCAAAAAAAAAGGCCAAAAGTCTTAAGCGATCTCGTTGAGGCCGATCTAAGCGCACGAAAGTTGCATGAGATCATCTTAGCCGAGCCTTGTCGTGTTTGATACGTGCTTTATCACGTGACTTAAACTGTATCATATTTGCTGATTTTCCTTTGGTTTTATTTTCCTCCAGGAAGGACAAGGTTTTTTTTTTGCTTTTTTCGAACATTTAAATGCCTTTGACCACATCCTTGCATATTTTCCGGCTGTTTTAACAGCAGAGGGAACCGAGTCCTTTCTCTCAGGTGTCGAGTAGCAGTCTTGAACTCATGGATTTTTTCCGTCTCTTTCACTTTTACCTAGAAAGTAAAAAAAAAAAAACATGAATATCGATAATCACAGACTGAAGAGAATGCATTCCGTACTATAAACAATCGATCAAAATTATTTTCTCATTCCCAACTCCCACTTCCTCTCCCTATTTCCAATTCATTATTCACCATTCCTTAATTTTCACTTCCAATTCCTCAGTTTCCACTTCCCATTTCTCACTTCTTGTTATAACATGATTTTTGTACGCACCGCTGACCGGTTTGTCCACGGACACTTTCCCACTCCCTTACTCCTATACATGTATAAATGATAGAGAAAGCGCTAAACTAAGCACGTTTAGTTTCTGAAACCGAGTGAACACCGGGCATTAGTCACTTGTCTTCAAAGTTCTCTGAGTACACATGCCAACATGACATGTTTCTACTTGATGGACTCACCATGAAAGAGAACTTCCAAATTGGTGAAAGCGCGCAGAGAGGTTTAGCTCATCCTGACCTCCTATGCTGCATCAATATGAGTATTTCAGGGCTAGAAAATTCATCTCGTTATATCCGAGCCGAAAGAGTAAAAAATAACTTAAAAAGTGTCCTTTCCGCTTCAGTTTAGCAAGCATGTAGGGTAATGGTTAGATATACGAAAAATGATATTCAGATATTTTGATCAACATATAAGAGGCGTTCTTTCGCAAAATAAAGATGAGCATAACGCTGAAAACGCTAGCGCTGTTTATGACAAGAAACCTAATTTTTGTGCATTGCTTTGGACAACAAGATTTATTCAAGGTCCCTGTTGACCCTTTGATCCCTTTGAGTGACTAACATCTAATTTCTCCTTACAATATCAACCCTGAATCAAACATCAAAGTCACAAGAATGATCCCCAATTTAGAAGCTTAAACAAATTCTCCTTGTAAGCACTTTAAGAAAATTATCAAGAACAGTTTGGAGAATATGCATACTGATGTTAGGGTGTAAAGGGCCAAAGCATAAATTTTTTTCTCTATTTTTAATTTCCTTTATTTTTCCGACGCCACACTCAAAAGGATTCCGATCTGTGACACCTCACTGTTTATGATATCGCTCATCCCAGTGCTCAGTATAGAAAATATAACGATCATTTGAAAAAAGGAAATTTTTTCCTTCGATGGTGAGGATGCCAGAAAGATAAAATGAGTCAAACTTGGAGGAAGTTTTAACCTAATAAGATCAGCAAATCTGCCTTTGTTTTTGCTCTGAATCCTACATATTTTGAAATTACTTTTTTTTTTAATTGATCCTGCGGATCACCAGCTGTACAGTAAGGAAAACACGGATCAATGTCAGCATCCGAGCAACTGCGCGACCACCCCTTCCCCTAACCCAACAACAGCCCACTGATTACAACTTAGGGTTAATGTTGAGTTATGGGAGGGGTAGATGCGCAGTTAGATTCTGACACTGATCTGGAAATACTATCGTTCATGAGAACTGGTATTCACATTCACAACAGAGCTTTAGGTCAAGTCAGTATTCTGCATATTATACCTTTTACGTTGGCTTATCCTTATTGTTCAAAAAGCCTTAAAAGGTCAGGCACAGTTTAGAAGACTATCAGAAACTTTTACAAATCCCGTGAATCTTAGTAACTGAATTTCTTCATAAAAAGCATGGTGCAAGAATCTGTTGTCGTCTTCTGTGTCCGAATAAAGTGATATCCAATTCAGTGATTTTTCGCAAACGTTACAGATGGATGAAGAAATAACATTTTTATTATGAAAGGAAATCTTATTAAATCATAGCAATAAAGGAAAAATATATACACAATAAACAACTTGGCCAAAAAAACAAGAGACTTCCCGTTCTGTTTACTCAAAGGAAAACCACCGATCTGTGGAATGGGCCCGAATTTACGCGTTACTGCCTCGCCCACTATCGTTAACCATTTTTATCGTACCCATTCCCACGCTACGTGCACGATTTACTGACGCTTCACGTTTTCATATCCATTTTCAAACAAGTCCTTCCAAATTTGTTTTACTGTCATACTTAACTCTGTCTTCGTTGGCAATCGCGGAAAAATTTACCACGAAGAAATCTGTGGTGAAGTCTCCGACTTATTAGATGATATCTAGTATTATCTACCTCTCAGGCAACAGGCCTGAAATTTATCTGAGGTAAAGAGCATTAATTTTCTAGCGTTATACATTAAAATGACAGTCATGACCTTTGATGACCTCATAGAGCCACTCATTTGCAGTTGTTACTGCATTACAACCTTTAAAAAAAAGTTATTACGCTAAGTAGGCACAGCAATGAATAGCCGTATACAAAATAGCAAAACAAACTAACAATACGCTTTACATTGTAAGCGTAAAAGTCCAGCTGTAAACATCGACATGGAACAACCTTTTGACATGCACGTCAGCACCTCCCAGTAACCGTGACCTTTCTGAAATCGATCGTCTTGACCAATTCTCCCCTAGAAATAGGTATTACGATAGATAAATATAGCTCCGGGTTGCAGAACCGAGCTCGCCTTCAAAAAGCCTCCGATGTTATCTGCGAAAAACAAGGATCTCAATGGGATGATGGCTTTTACGGTTAACGGTTAAAATTTGGATCATTTTACGGCTAACGGTTAACTTCCTCTGTGATACAAAGAAAAGGTTTTAACTTTTTTGCGGCTAACGGTCAACTTTCTTCGATGTCTATGATTATAAAAAAGCCGAAAAGATTTCCCGGTTAGCTTTTTTGCGACTAACGGTTAAAATTTGTTAGTATTTACGCTTAACGGTTACTTGTTTTGGCCGTTTTACTGCTAACGGTTCACCCTTTAAACCCTAGGATTGACCGAAATCTAATTTCTCCTCTCTATAATATTGCTGAATCATTCATCAAGATCATGAGAATAACAGAAACGATTACCAACCCAAGAAAATCTTGATTGTTGAACAAATTCTCTTCGTCAGTACCGATGAATTTGTATAAAGAGTGAAGAGATATGGATTCTGATGTTAGGGTGTTAAGGGTAAAGACCATTGAGACCCTAAAAAACTGAGGGCCCATAAACTGACAGATTCATTTGTTAAATAAAATAAATCTTTCTTAAAGTGCCGCCAACCTCAAAATTTTTTTAAGACAAAATAAATCTCCTTGTCTTACTGTTAACAAAGTCGAAAAACTTAATGTCGCATCTATTTTAGTTTAATGAATTTTCAAAGATCCTAAAATTAACCCCCTTCATGTTCACGACCGAGAAATAGGGGAAATGGGGCGGGTTGGATCATGACACCATCCCGGCCGAGAACCGATTCTCCATATACATTTTGACAAGTTATACATACATTGTAGTCGCTTTAGGTAAAGTGTCGTGGAAATAGTAAAATGGTAGTAGCCCCTAAGTATAATCTTGAGTCCTATGGAAAGCCCACCTTTTCATTTATTGCTCGCTCACCATGGAACAAATTAGCACACCAACTAAGAACTACAGCATGCCTAAGTTCTTTTTTTACAGTAAAGAACTTTTTATTCAGTCGTTCCTTTTAGATTTTTCTCTCCTCAGACTTGTTTGTTAACAAATCGTAGCTTATGATGCAATTTTTATATATTTCTTAGCAACTGTGTTAAACACAATTGGTAAATCAGTAGAAATGGCACTATAGAAATAACGATTATCATTATTATTATTTTTATAAAAAGAACTAAATGCCATTCGTGGGACAGCTGTTTACTAGAAAAGTAAAAAAACTTATTTTAGCCTAACAACAGCTGGGTCTGAAAGTGTTTTCCAACTTTGTTTTGTTACAAACAGCTAAGAAAGAGCATATACATGAGATCCAAATTCTTAACTTCAACACGCCACAAACACATTAAGGATAGCCAAACAGAAAGCAAAAAGTGAAGAACTGTGAGTAACTTACTCTTTATTCCAGATGGTTTGACGAATAACTTAGACAAACGTCCGCTTTGGATTTTCTTGATTGTCTAAAACGTTTACATTTAGCTATATCTCGAATGTTGTTTTTTTTTATACCTGCGCTTTTGTAGCAGGAAACGTTCTTGCTAAACCGTGAAACATTTGTGTATCAGCTTTAGTCTGATGGTCTCTGCCAGTCAACTCTAACTTTATTTCAGCTTATTGTTTAATTCCAGCAGTTTTTGTTGAACTATCGTGTCTTGGATAGCGTGTGACCATACCTCGATTGCTAGCCCATGCCACTATGTTATGATCTTCACTAGTGAAGACACTTACAATGTCACAAGGCTTGCACATAATTCTACTCGTTTTGTCAAAAGTTTTTCATTTCAATTTCGTTTACATTTTTTTACACCTGAACCCCAGAATCAATAAAAAAGGAAATAAATGATACATTTATTTCTCAATGAAGAAACACCTTCCCAAAAATATTTCAAAAATTATTTCATCTTGAAATGATTTTTTAATTGTGCGATTATCAAAGGGCACCCTGGAAAAAAAATTGGGCTTTTTGTCTAGTAATAGAGCACGCTGAATTGTGTATATCCTGCTTTTTTACTGGTCCGACGACAAAAATGGCAGAAATTGGCAATGTTTTGTCAAGTCAACAATTTCTGCAGCGATTTAGGAACAGAAATCCTCTCTTTCAAAGATTTAGACAGTCATTTAGTGTGTTTACTTCTAAGAGAATCCTTAAACTTGTCAGAGTTTCTGCGAGTCTCTTTCGTTTAGTCGGGGTTAAGTACAGGCCAAAATCAGATGATCCTGGCAGTATGTCGCTGTAACCGCCAAATATTGATTTCACAACCGTCTCAGCTTATCGTCACAAAGTCTCAACACCTTGAAGCGATTATGGGAATGTGCCAATGTTCTATTGTGTCACAATCGGCGCCTTAAAAGAACATCTCGATTTAATCAGATAAATGGCAATACTATTTGAAACTTTGAATGCTGGACCGACTCATCAGCTGTGAATATTTTCACGTGTAACACAGGAAAATTTGATGCACATGACGGGAAGCAGTACTTCAACTAATTGTCAACTCATCGCTCACTGTTTTTCATGAACTTACATTTTATCCAAAAAATACACTGCTAATTCGTATTTCTAGTACTTAAAAACAAAGTTGAGTCACTGGAGACACCAGAAAGTAAATTGGACCGAGTTGTTAGAAAGTTGGAGTGAATAGACTAAGGGAGGTTCTACTGTATCAATTAAAACTCTTTGGTAACATTGTCAGTCGTAGATGACCGAACCAGACATTTTTACCTTAAAAACCGACATCAACTGTTTACCACTCAGGCAGAAATCATTTATCATACCTCTTCTCTTTACCTAACGTTTGGTAAATCATAATTTAGTTCTAGACAACAAAGGCGGAAAAGTTTAGCTTCGATACCGTCGCGACCTAAAAACAACCATCGTGGCACGTACCGTTAAACCTTTGACTCCACGGTGTTTTCAAATTTCAAAATCTTGTTACTTTATTACGAGTGCTTTTCAGTGCTTTTCGGTAGACAAGTAGAGAGAATATGAGAATTCATCAACTGATGAAGGAAATAATGCTAGTAGCTTCTCACAACTGAAATAGCTCAAGGTCTTGGCTGACACACTGAAATTCAAACCAAATGCACTTAACTCCTGCCCACGTTAGTTTTTTTGTGGTTTGCTCTTGAGTTATTTGAAACATTTGTAGTTTCCTTAATTAACAATCGTAACTAGGGTAGATATGATTATCAATTTGAACCGACAAGATGACGGATTTTTTTCTGGAAAAAGGTGCCTTGTGGTCTTGCGCTAAAAACAAGGTTTGTTTCATGCCAAAGGAAATGCGTAATCACGCAGATCTTTTGTTTTTTCTGGATTTCCGCTCCTACATATTTTTACCTTGCCCCAAGCCAGAAAGAATGTTTTTAATTTCGCCCACAATGTTATTAGTTATCAAACATAGTGGACCTGAACAGAATTTCCCACGTATCTGTGCGATACAACCGATATTTACTAACCAGTTCAACAGTAAACAAGTTTTTCAAAGCCATCCGATGAGCTTGCCCCTTCCACCAAATTCCGAAGCATTTTTTTCCTTTAAAGTTTTCTGAAAATATTGATTCAGACCTGGTAATCTTTATTTGTTGTTTTAATTAATGGCTTGCCTCTGCCAAGTTAGAAAATATTCTGAACGCGGTTTTATGTTTTGTCTAACTAATGGCAAGTTGTCACTTAGGATGTGGTCTTGCCTCGAAAAAAAACTTGTGTTGTAAATATGGGGTCAAAATGAGAGAAAGTTTGTATCAGTTTACGCCAATTCAGGAGTGACTTTCTAGTTAATTAGATAGCGTGGGAAAGCTTGCTACACCTAAAAAAATGTGTTAATATAATTCTACTAGCGAGCTGCTAGAAAAGGTTATTAAATTTTCGACTTTGTTCAGTGCAAGGGTGTGTTGCAAAAACAGGTATTTTTGTTTTGGTTTGAAAAGTTTATCAGTTTTTCACCAAGATATGATTATATAGAGGGAGTTAAAATAATAGTTCTTTACTGATTCAATGCACTTATGAATTTTTTTTGATCGAAACTGGACACGTTTCTCTTTCTCAAAGAACACTACTACTTCCCTCGTAGGTTATTTTACATCGATGAATATAACTGTTTCATGAAAGTTTCTTCGTTCACCTCAAGTTATTTAAAAAGTTTAAATAAATTCTTCTCAGCAACTTTTTTTCATGCCCTTAGAATTCAAGAGTTGATAAAGACAACGCAATTTTCGCTGAGAGATTTTTTCGGCATTTTCGCCATCTGCGAGTAGAAATCAATGTTACTTTAACTTTATTTTCTTTCAATTTCGCATCTTAATTGAGTTTTAAAGTTATACCTTCCGTGATTCTCTGTAAATTATTGTATGCGCTTGTAGTTAAGCAGTGAAAGAGATTTTATCTCGAAAAAGACCCGCACATTCTGAATATTATTCCTTCAGGCGAGCTGTTACGGAAAGCTCATTTACCTATCGAATGACGATAGGTACAATTTTAGTGACTTTTGTTTTTCTTTCGGTTACTTTCTGAAAAAATTTAATTTTTTCAAAAGATTCTTAAATTGAATTTTTACCCCTAATTACAAATCTCTGTAGTGGCTAAGGCAAATATACTTTTTTGCTTCAAGGGGGCGCGAAAACCCTGTTAAATACAAATTTTTGGAAAGTAAGGTTGAAGGAAAACTTTTCAGACAGCGAGATGCCTGCCTAGTCGTTGTTCACAATAGTGATTACATCGTGTGAAATTTTCTTCACGAAGATTTGGAAAATGAGCAAGTTATGTTAAGTTTGCTTTCATCCAGGCTTAAGCTAGCACCCAAAAGTTATAGAAATTTCACGAACATAGCGAATAAACATGAGATCGTGTAAGTGATTAAAAACGTGCGTTAAAACCGTGGTGTGTCATGTCGCATTTTCACGCGTGATACCGCGTGAAGATTGCGCAATTCGATTAAGGGAGAAACACCTTGTGAAAATAACTCTCGAGAAGATCAGTTTTCACTCGCAATTTTCGGGAACACCATTTGTTAATATCTTTTCCAAGTCAGATATTTCATGACACTGATGAAAGTGTTAGAAGAGCCACTTAAAGTGAGAGATACGTGTCTGTGATTAGACTATTGACCGAGATCAGTGAATAACGACACGGCAGTTTTCGTGAGAAAAATATTTTCTGAATGATGTACATGTGGCGAGGTAAAAAATTGAATTAGGTATACAGAGCTAAAACTTTTACCGAGGAAAGAAATGAAATTCGAACCCTGAAGAAGAATTTTTGTTAAATTATAACGAAGGCTCCCGATTCCCTCTGATTTTTCTTTCAATATTTTAATGTCGAATGTCAGGTTTCGACCGATAAGATTTTTGACACTGATGACAGGGAAAGCCAGTTTTGATTCTTGAAAAGAATGGTTAAAGAAGTTATTAATGTTTGGGTAATGGGACATTTTTCATCGATAGAGTTACTTCTACTGAAGCAGCTACTAAGGTCATTCCTTGCTTTAATTCGAAGATTTTTCCCGTTCGGTTTACTTGAAGAAAGGTACAATGGTGGGGCCATTCTTACTTGAGTTTGAGACATCAGATTAAGGGAAAAGTTTCAAAAAGAAAACAGGAAACAAACGTGATATTAGGTTTCTCAATTTTCATCTCCTCTCGAGATGAAAACTTTAAAAAAGCGAAGATAAAAGATCAATTGATAGAGATCGCTTTTACGCCGGAGCGATTGAAGATCTTCCAAAATGCTTGTCAACGGAAGTTGGAACTCGGCAGCCGAACTGTTTATGCAAAGTGCACCTAACAAACCAAAACACAACGTATCAGAGTGAAAAATCTAGGCTTGGCAGGGTTTTTGAAAATGTGTTTCCTACATGAAATATGTATGATGTGATCGTTATCAAGACACAATGAGATTGCCTCTCTGTTGACAGTGGCGAACGTTTCCCGTTGATTAATGAAAATCTCATTCGATTCAAATCACCGCTTTTTGTCTAGTTATTCTTTGCACTAATGTTTATGTATTCAACTGATTCTTTCCTATTAGAAACTAATGCGGCAATGGTAAGGGGGAAAAATAAAATAAATAAATTGGGCCGAGACTGTGTTTTCATAGTTTTAATTCAAATCCCTGTACTTTACTGCCGCACCCTAGTCTCTGATATAAACAAATTAAAGATCATGCAAAAAAGTGCTGATACCGTCTCGATTATTGAAATAGCTCAAGAGTGGTCGGTTATTAAAAAGAAGAAAAACTTCCTTAAATAGAGTTTTCAATCGCTTTACCGATTCAATCCAGTCGATCCCAGAAGACTAGCTGTTCATCTAAAATTTTCCAAATCCTTGATTCCTGTGGACTGTCCAAGATAGAGAAGGTGGGATTTTTTTTCAATTTTTTTTCTCTCTTTCATTATCCTCGTTGTATTTTCCTTGATAAAATGAATGTCTGTCACTACAGCTGTCCCTTTAAAGATTTTGGACAATATAGACAGATCTTTCGATTCCTCATGTCCCTGCATTTTTAGTACTGAACATATATCTCAAATACATCACAAGTTTTCTCCACAAAACTTAAACTTAAGTTTCATAATAGACATCTTATCGATAAAGAAGGCATGAATTTAGTGAAAAATATTACCTCAATATAGGACTTTAAAATTGGAATATCTACATAACTGATTAAATGTTTTGCGAAGACATCTCGCGATATATTTTTTTGGAGATAGGTTTTTCAAAGCGCGATCACGATAAATTATTGACAAATTTATAGTTAGTTCGTACCTATGTTGTTTTATTTAAATCTCTGTCGATAGCTTAAGTCTTGCCATCGTCATATCGCAGCGAGACATTGGTAGGTAGAAAGAAACTTCATTTTAAAACCCAAACATGTTTCACAGGGCAAGTTTCATAACTTTTTTTTTCCATCGAGACTGCTTTGTCATATGTTGGCTTTTTTCGATTCTCTTCCAAAGTTCCCAAACATATCGTGATTTTATGGTGTAGACCCTTGAAAAAACAGCATGTAAAAGCCGAAGAGTTTTATCTCATAATTAAACCTCACTTGTTAACTTTATTCGTGTTTTATATGCATTGATCTGATTGCCAGAGAAACCCAGAGGATTATATTTTTGGGTTTTACGTATCTGATCCTCTTATGGTCTCTGAGAGGAAAGCTTAGGATCTCGCTGGCTTCCTGAGCGAGAATTTTTGTCACCTTATGTACTTATTTTCTTGGTTTGTTATTGTTATTTCCAAACAACTGTATATCTCGATACTGCTTTCCCTCCTAACCGTACCTTCTCTTTTCAAAACTATTGACAGGCATTGATTCACCAGACTCAGAAGAGAGGCTTTTTATCGTTTTATTTGGCAAACTCCAAAAAACGCACCCCTTCCGATTTCGTCGGAATTTACTTCACACTTAAAAATCGCTCGCACTAGACGCGGTGTCGATCTTAAAGTACTCAAGCAGGTTATCCATAAAGATTTTAATCCATATTTTGAATAGAAAACCCTGTTTAAATTTTGAGGTAATTTTTCAACACTATTAATTTCTCGTTAATTGTGTTCGACGGAACGTTTTTCTCCTTCTTTATTCATAGATACAATATTTAGCAAACGACGAAATCTACGGAGATATGGGCCATCTTGTTTTCTCCGGTATTCAGGATATGTATTTTCTTAAGTAAGAAACAGTTATCCCAGAAGTGTTACAACGAAAAATCCAGCATTAACAAGGTTATTACGTTTCATGCGACAAAATGGCAGATTTGTGTTTTTTTGAAGAGGAATAATTCTTCAATTTAACACTATTATAGATTCTTTGAGTGACTGCAAAACAAGATTCTAATTTGATTCACATACCTTTCGATGAATAAACTAAAATATCTTTATATCTCCATTAGTTGACACTATTTCACAAAGGTAAATCGTTTTAATAACATCTTCTTGAGAAGGTGGATTGATATTCAAAAAAATTTAATATTAAAGAGACTCTGTCTTCGAGGTGAGCTTCAGTTTTACCGGCAGGTTTTGTTGGTATAAACATTTACCCCTAAAATATTTCCAATACAGCCAGCATGCGTAATACTCTTACTGAACAAAGGTCGTGTACAGGTTAAATTTTAATGCTTAATCCTATGAAATCTGACACTAAATACAGTTAACGTGCAAGTCCAGTAAAAGCCACTGTCATTCTGAGCACGCAAGTTTATTTCTGACACGCAAACTGGTCGGTGCTGCCAACGAACCCATGCAGCGAAGAAATCTTTTTAATTAATTACGAAAAGCCGTTTGCGACGTAAACTGTGTTCTTTCATGTCTTAAAAGACTCTTTAATTTTCCATTTTCTCAGAGTGATGCCTCCGTTTTATTTTTATCACAAAGAAAACAGGGTCACTTTGATCTTTCAATTCATACGCAACTGACCGATGTAGTACATCTGCTTCCACGAAGTTTGTCACGTGGGCGGATCGCTCGCGCAGCTCCACAACGCGCGCGGGAGATTGGTCGAGCAGCCATGCATGTGAAACCAGTCCCATTATGTTATGTGGTTAATATGTTTTATAAATATAGGCAGAATATTTCAATTCCCCTCAGTTAATCGAATCTCGCCATATTTTAGACTGAACCACTCTGAACGCGAATATCACAAGGGCAAAACAAGAAGTCTCGATTATCTTTCCCATCGTCTACAACACGGTAAGCATTTGGATAAAGTTTTTGCTGTTTTTTCAATTTTTCTCGGACTTAAGATCGTCCAATTTATTTCTCTTTACTTAGGCAAGTTTTGAATGCGTTCCTTGTTTATGAGATCACTTTTTCGTTTAGGTGACCTTTCAGGTCTTTTTCCGCAAATCAAAACTGTTCTCTGACACCTATCACCTTATTAAACTCGTAAGCGCAAACACTTGAATTTTGTATACCCAGGAGTCGGAGACATCAGCTTCAAAGATAAACTAAATCATTCACGAAACCTTCTAATCTTTCCTGAGGTGAGATTCTAGATTTCTGTTATGAAACTTAAGCTTAAATATCTACCTTTCAAATCTTAGATAAACCCAAAGGCGCTCTTAGGATGTAGTTTGTTGTTTTAGTGTAATGACACCAAATTGCGCGGAATTTTTGCCGACTGTCCATGTGAAACATGGTTGAGAATTCTGGAAAGGAAAGAAAGAAATGTTTACGATATGAGAGAATGTACGTGGTGGGCAGAATTAGGAAATATATATTTAAGAGGCCTTTTCCTCTAACGGATAGGCGATGTTGCAGCTAAGAGCTGATACGAATTTCGTAACATTTATTTCGTCAACAAATGAGTACGGAGTAGACTGTAGTTTGAAGGAAGAAGGAGTAACTGTATTAGGGAGGATTATTTCCATCCTGCAAACAGAGATAACCTTAACATATTTTTAAATTCAATAATTTATGAAAGCTAAGAGTTATCGTATGTAGATGATTACGTCCTCTCAGTCAATTCTAAATTTCAATGGTCATCTCGTCGAATGCTAGCAAGATGCTTGATGAAGCGAGATATTGCGATGGTACAAGCTTGCTCGTTGTTCTCTTTCAAATGTGATCCCAGTTTATGTAGAAAAAGGGATGAAATCTGCTAGGCGTGTGGTTTTCAATTCATCATCTGCGTAATTCAAGGCCTGAAATCATTGTAAACGAACTAAAGGAAACTTTGTTCTAAAAAGACGCATCAGTAAGGCCTACGCATTGTAAATGGTTTAATTGTCGCGCGTAAAATTGCCATTTATCATAATTTTTTGCAATTGAAGAGAACTAGCGTAACATATCCCGTTTTAGGTTTTCGTGTAGGACATTTAGAACTTTCCAGAAGACACTAAACCCCGCCTTTTGCGGGATGTATAGCAACCAATTCACAAAATAACCCATTGGCGTCAAAAGTCTTGGTAGACGAGGCAGAAATTCAAACAATTTCTAATATACAACATATCAATGTCAAAATTAAGAGATCCCGTTACAAGCGCAGCTTTTGTTGAAAACGAAGTAAGGCGGCAGCGAAATTGAAGCGCAGATCAGTTTTTTTAATGCGTTCAGTTTTGGTAGTACGGTACTGCAGATGTTTGAAGCATGGCCGCCTTGGCTTTTTTGCTCAGTCTAAATACGGTGTTTACAAATTCCGCACACGCTCATTAATTTGTTATTATTCAGTTTTTTATTGAGGAACTTTTTTTTCGCTCTAAGTCACCATAGGTGGGCGAATTTGTATACGGAAACAAGATTTGTGGCTCCGAACGAGCCAGATGGGATCAAAGAATTTAGTCAGAAACTGACAATGTATTTATAATTAGCCTTACCATCAGTTACCCTCAACAGAAATGAATGAAGGCGGTCTTTTCTGTTGTCATACTTCAGTTTCCTAGCTGTCCTGTAAAGAGATAAATCACTACATGACTTAAGAAATTATTGAAGTGACAAACTTTTACGTCTTTCAATCGATCCTCGTGTTAAAAATGTCTTGTTTGCGGCTTTGTATCTCGATTATTACAGAAAACACACCTTCTTGTGTTTCGTAATTTAATTTTAACAGCGCTTTTCAATCAAAATTTTTGCTGCAGTTATTTCGGTTTTATAGAGTTGATCCCATGATGTTAATTTTTCCCTTCTCGAGAGAGAGCAGGAAGGATCGATTTAAAAAGAAAATAACTGGATAAAACGTACGTCACATCCCAAGGATCAATATCCAGGAAAAAAAACCGTCAGTCTGTCAACTCCCTCTAAACCAAAAATTAGTGGGCCTTCTTTTTTGTCATTTGACGCTAAATTTTGGGTTTCCTCTCCTTGCGTGTCTCACTTACCTACCCTCGAGTACTGTCAACGTGAACAATTTTCAATTTCCGTTCGTAATCGGGTCACACCGGGACATGTAACGCTCACTGTAAAGATTAATGTGTGAAATTTATTGCTTGTTTCACTGTGGCTTTCGAATCTCCACACTCATGCACGAGTTAAGAGCTATTAAATACCGTGTGTACAACGCCGGTTAATTCTTGCCCTGCTTAACGAATGGATTCAATCAAAATAGCGTATCCAGCGCAATACACAATTTCGGCGCCAACACTTCGCGCGGATATGAACACCACAAATCCGTCACACTTGATTAAACCTTCGTCATCTTGTGCGGTATTCGCTCTAAATGCAGTGACTCGCTCGGTCGAACTTAACACATTGCAGTTAGAAAATAGGTTGATTTAGCACAAATCTCAGCTACATCTTGCGTGCTTAGAAGTCGGCAAAGCAAAGCATGTGTATGTTAGACAAAGCAGTGAATTAGACCGGTTCGCTTGGCGCCCCATTGGCGCCGAAGCTCAGAAGTCATATAAATAGCATGTAACACTAGCTCTGGCTTTCAAAGTGTACTTTCTCTAGGAGAAAAAGTCACCGCTCGCTGGAGCTCGCTGAACAAATAAATCTCCGACGAGGTGAGTAGCTTTTGTTTTACTTGAGCAAAATCTAATCGGATTACCTTGCGCCTCGGTGGTTTGTGGTGAGGTTTTTTGCGTGTTCATCTGAGCAATTTCTATACTGCAAGGCAGCAAAGGTCTCTGACTATCCAACGAACCGCAGCATTGAGCAGTAACGAGTTCCTGCCAGATTTCTGTACACACTAATTTGAACGAACAAGCTCCCTGTAGCGCTGAAAGATAGATTTTGACTTCGTTTTATCACGCTGATCAATGAAAATTGCTGTATCTGCGCTATCACAACGGGAGGTTGATGAGTTTATCTCGATAAGGATGCAGCTTCGCTCAACGAAACAACAAACTGATTTCTGTAAATACCTACACATCACTCTCGGAGAATATTAATAAAACCCACCCGCCTTATCGTTAAGTGCTGTCGATAATCCAATATCTAAGTTCCGTTTCTTGAATTGGTCGACTTTTCAAACTCGTATCTAACTGATAGTTTATGTAGTTTGTAAGAGACTGTGATTTTATTACGAGCCAAGGTGATCACAGCTTTGAATCAAACTACGTTCGAATTCTTTCCTTGGTAAATTTTCGGTTTCTGAAAAAACATTTCTCTAGAAACACCTTACAATTTCGAGGTTAAAAAACAGATGTTTCAATACGAAATTTGCCAAAAGCCTATTATCAAACCATTAGAAATGTGTGAGACTTGATGGCTTGCTTCATCACTTATGCATAGATTATTCACACACTGGACAAAAGGGTTGCCATTATAAAATTACGTTCATTTTTATTCAAACAGCTTTTTTACCTCACTTATTCAGGCAGATGCTTCACGCAAATATTGAAAAACCACGCTCAGTTAATTGCGAGAAGCTTTTGAGATTCAGTTGTGACAACCAACCAGTTCACGTTGAAAATAGATTGGCCCTATGTTGCTAAACTTAGACGGGAAAATGTTTCGGTTTTCGATTGAGCAATTATCTGTTACCCCGTTTGCTACAAGTTACTTAGGTCGTTATTATTAGCCGTATTATCTTTTGCCATTGATATGCGGATAACTTGTGTCGCTAAGCCATTATACAAGTACACTGACAACACAGAATTGACCAAAACTAAGCGGGGTTCTGACAGCGACTCATTCGTCTTCCTAAAAACTTAAAATGCGTTTGCGAAGATTCAATTAGTCGCGAAATGAGAGTGGATAGCCAAAGTTATCAAAAATTAATGGATCGACAAAACCCGTGAATGAGAGGCATAATAGCTCACAACCTATCAAATCGGCTCCTAAGAAAGGTTTGCTTTCATAACTTTTGCCAATGAAGTGGGAGGGAAATGTTCTCACTTGTGACAATCATATCAGCACACGTTTGTGCAAATATCGAGAAATATTTATCCTTCTCTCCCTTTGAATAAACAATTATTACCATCAAATCACCGAGTTATTGAATTTTAAGCTAAAAGGGTGGGAAATCAGAACAGACGACACGAGATGAATTATTTAGCGCGCTTATTTGGCAATAAATTTTAAGCTGCAAACCAGTGCATTTTCCACCATGTGGTCGGGTTAAAGGTGCGATGCGATTCGCGAAAACAGCAAACAGGAGAAAAATATCGTCAACGAGAGTCGCATCCTTGTTTCAAGCCAGTTTACATCAAACCGAGAGAAACATTACAATCCTGGTAGGTAAAAATTCATATCTTTCAGTATCAAGCGTAGATCCAAAAGCGTGATAATTATGCAATTATCGATTTTAGATAGAGTGATTGATAAGTTGAGCAAGGCTTTAGTTCTCTGACGTGAGACACATCAGCTGAGGCAAGTACTGTATGACCGAGGAACGTGGCTTGCTATATCGAGAGCCCGTTGGCATTTCCGGCACCGGACCACGATCACATCCCTTTAACCTAATTTCGAGAGAGTGAACTCTCTAGATTTGATCTGTGGTAAAGCTAGAGGGGATTTGTTTTTGGTTGCGTTGCGCAGAATAAATAAACTTCTGGTACTGGAACTAAGACACACTCTGCACAAACTGTAACTGTTGAGGAGGTTATCATAGTGTTGAGAAATCAAAGACACCGACAACCGACTCCACGTCGCCACCCTGACCCCTGAAGAATTTTCCCATTAAGCCAAAAATGCTATTTTACACCGCTACTTTAGCTACTTCGAGAGCAGTTGACGGGCCAGCTTTCAGAGGTAGCCTAGCGGACTCGTGGGGACAAGATAATCTTGCGAAAAAAGCTTCTTAGCTCTCGACCAAACTGCCATACTACGCCCTTGCTACGCATTCGTGAGCGCGTTTATAAATTAAAAACTGTTGTAGTCACAGAACAATAGAGCGAAGTGTTCCGGGTCATTCGGCCCTAAAATTTAACCAAATTGAAAAGATAACAGAATCACTAGTTTTAGAAACATCTATTATTCTAGAGCGGCTTCAGCACGCGTCAATGTCCCTGTTTCTAGAGGGAATGTCTCGTCTTCAACGGTGTTGAACCGAAAACACCTCTTAATTAAAGTTCGTTGAGTATCTGTTCTCCACTGTGCTTTCTTGAGCTCGCTCTAGGTATCCTAGCTTTGTCCCCAGTATGGCGATTAGGAAACATGCAAACTTGTTGTAATTTTTATCGAATTATACACAATAGGTTTTTTTGAATTTTAGCGCAAACAGATCACGCAATAGCGTGTATCCACCGGATGGCAACGAAAAGCGGGTTTTCGATAGTGCGACATCGAGGAACTAGCAACGTATACCGTATCTGTAATTACTACTTCCTTCATTTGTAGTTAGGAATCTTAATTTAAGTGAATTTACCTACTTAGGAAACAAAGGATTATTTGCTCTCACATTTTTTTTTCCAAATGACAAAGGAACATCCTGTTGAACAAACAACTTTGCTTTTCTCAACAAAAGTTCAAGAGTTTTTGCGAGTTCCTTCGATGAGAGAAATGTATCTTATCCCCTTAAGAGAGCCTCGCATTTAAGGCATTTAGGACTGAATTGGCTTGCTTTACATGTCTTGTATAAAGTAATCCTTCTTCGAGAGGCGTTTAGAAACGCGGTGAAGTAGGTCTAATTCAAGTGTCTAGGAGACCGATTGTCAATCACGAAATCTCTTAAAGAGAAATCCGGTTCTCATGTACGCCATTAACCACCTTAAGTCGGTCCGCTTTGTAATTTTCAACCCCTCTGAGGCGAAATGATGAGTTTTAAGGACTAGTAAATTGGTTATCACTGATAAGGCATTTTACATGCCCACAACGAGATCACAAGAACTAAATTTGCATTTAGAAAATGATCGTAAAACAGGCGTTTACCGCACGAAAACACGAAGAAGTTCCTATTTATGATAGAGCAACAGCAACAACATGAATTTCATTGCAAAATTTCGTCTTTTAACGTTAAATTTTAACGTTTCTCAGTGATTTGTGTTGTAAGATATATCCGGCCCAATATTATCTTATTAAACGCCTTCTCCGTTTTACAAGTTGCTCCAGCTCCTCTGTCATTGTTATGGAAATTTTGCGCGTCAATGGAGCGCGCGACGCAGATTTATCGCTCGGTTTTTTGTGTTTCTCTTAGTTTTTGTTAGGTTAACCTTTTGTTGGTTTTTTCGTGCAGATAAGGGTTCTGTTTTGGTGTGCGAGATTTGTTGGTTGAGTTAAGAGTTTTGTCGACCAATATCAATATTGAGTAATGGGAGACTAGATTAGTTTCTTTCTAAGCTAAAATCGAATTTCTGCACGCAGACATAGAAACGGAGTTCTTGACATCGATCTATTTTTAATCGCAATATATGGTTTCGGACCGACTCAATATCAGAGAATGGATATTTGGTTTAGATTAACAACATAAAACATGTAGCTTAAAAAGTCATTGCAACCGATTATTTCCTCGATACTGAAACCAAGCTAAAGATAGAAACAGACGAAAATCGAATAGAATGGAAGAATTTCCTGTTTGGTTACTTTTGGTTTACTAAGGCAATCCTATTTCAAGTATTAGAAACTGGCCTAACCAGATCAAACGCCTAAGGAAAACCCACGAAAATGCAAGCTGCTCAGCTGCCTTATGCGGTAAACTGGATTTCAACAGTTTGAATTGAAATAAACCATGCTTCACTGTTCACTTGTGTGGTATAAATTCTGTTTAGTGTCTGTTCTCGATTGCTGTCACAATTATCGACTTGCGAACACGTTGATGGATTTTTCTAACACTTAGTTTACCCCACTAACGGAAAGAGAAAACAGTAGCCAGAAATTTTTCTGAAATGTTTTAATCATCGGTCTAATTTTCGCACTCGCCTTACGATGTCGTATTATTTAATCAGAATAATTCTCTTGATGGTTTGTAAATGTGTTTTGAAGCTGTTTCGCCGCAATTTTTAGTGCACTTCTTTGTATGAATTCTTGTGGTCGTGCTTCATTGCAACTAGCTCTTTCATATTGTCAGCATATTTCTAATTTCCCTAGACAGCGTTTCCTGTATTTCATTATAAAGAATATCCTGCCCTTTCCAACAGAAGACAGCTAAAGCCCTCCAACATAGCAACAGAAGAAAAATCAAAGCTACCTACCGCATTTGACTGATTTAGTCACAGATGGTTTTTTTTGCCACAAAAATTCCTACATGTACAACGTCTCCAGCTATCCAAAAGCGTTTGATATTCATCTGCGTGCAAGCGATATATCGCACACGTATAAGTTGTCGTGGCGCTATAAAAATATATCACTTTACAACCTTTGTTTTGGCCCAGGAAAGGATCTGTTTTTCCGTGTTTTTACGCAACACGTTTGGTGTCACTATGGACAAGTACAAATTAGCACGTAAGTACGAAAGCGCCGCTATCTCCTTCTCGTCCATAGAGAGTCCGTTGGAACCGTAAACGTTTTGACGTTTTATGAATTTAATCCGAGTTTATCACGATTGAAGCTTTATCAGTTGGCCCTGTTGAGGGCGCTTTTAAAGCCCTTCTGTTCGGTCCCCAGATATAAAATCGATCACGGACATTAAGACTTGTTTTAGCGATCAAATGATACTGTACAAGACCCTTGCACAGTATGAGAGCAAGATACGACAGCCCCCTTCATCTGATAAAACTAAACGCAGTTTCCTGTTTCGAAAACTTTTCAAATTATCACCCTGCTTTTATGGATTTTACACCCGCGAACCGTCGACGTTAAAATGAAACCTTTTGGTTTTCTCTTTTTTTGTGGGCGGCGGCTTTGGGAGGCGAAGAATTTGCTAGGATTAAATTTTCAAAACAGGACGGCGAAATACGTAATAAACAGTTGTGTTTTCAGAAATCAGCAATGCAATCAAGCCCTTTGGCGATTATACAAAAGATTTCATCGCCAACCTGTACAAAGAAAAATAGGAATATTACACTGATAACCCCCGTTACTCTTTAGACTTATCTTTACTAAGCAAAGCGATGCATGTGTGTTTTATGGATTTAGACGCGAGCAATGTGTAAGAATAGATATAACTACACTAGCTATCGTGTCTACATCACGATCTTGGATGAGCGGCCGACCACTCATCTCGTTGTAGTTAAGTGCGAGTGCATAACTAGTGATAAAACTAGACAAGGAACGCTTCACCATGTCTGCGGAGCCTGTTAACCAAGGAACATGCTTCTTGGGGAGTCTGTGTCCAATGTTTTATGGCAAAACTCTGCCTGAGAGCCTTCAAACACCTTTTCCTGGTAAATGTTTTATGTTCTTTAATTTAGATAGTGTCCTAACTGTACAACGGCGCAGGCATTCAGCTAAATTAATCCAGTATGACATAAGAAATCCATCAGTTAGAGTTCCATTTCAGAAAACGGCTTATTTTTTTTGCGTAGCTTCATTTCGGATATATAGAGGACCAAACAGTTTTAATCCTTTAAAATGAAGGAGTGGGAGATTTTTTTTTTTGTCGGTAGGCGAAAGCTGTGTTTAATTGAAAAAACCGCAGTAACAGTAGCAGTTGTGCGAATTTACCGAACATCAATTATGTATGAAAAAGTTATTTCTTCCGCGCATCTAAGTAATTCAATTTTTCGATCTTAATTGTGATAAAATGAATTTACTCATTTTAGGGACGCTTAATTCCTCGTGCGATTTATTAAATGTACTAAATTCTAATACCATCTTAAAAGAACCTACTTTTTCTAAGGGCCGGATAGCTTTCGTGCTCTCAGACCAATTTGTTTTTTCAACAACGAAGCCTCTCATTTGTTGAAATAAATACTCTAATTTCTTTCAAAAACTATTATTCTTTTTCATAAAGGGGTTATCTCTATTTCTTGTTATCCTAAAGAGTTTTAGCTTAAAAAATTTATGACTTATAATGGGAAATAATTGAAATGTTGATAACCTAAGAATACTAGGGGGAATATAGAGGCTATTTTGAGCACTTTTAAGGACATCACGTAAAAAAGAATTTCTTATATTTATTGAAGCATAGCGTGCTTTGGGTCGATTTCATGTTAGTCTCACTTCGCACGTGGGATGTTACCATAAACCACACCATCGAAACATTCTGTCTATGATTTGATTGTATTTCGTTCTATCTCCAGGTGAGGCGAGGAAATTTTAATGATTCAGCATTTAGAAGAAAAGAATTTTTTTCCCAGGAGGCCCGAGTTTTTCCGTTATATTACTAGTTATGGATTGCAATATCACTTCGCGAGAGCGATCCCTGCGGTAAACATTGTACATTTGAAACACTCTCACTGTAGAGTGTAAATTGCATGATCGATTCTTTCTTATCAGACCGGTCAAACTTTGTACTGTCTAGGTAATCGGTCGTGATTACAGCGATTATGTTTATTACTTGTTTACGAATTTCTGCTGCTTCATGATTACGAAAGCATAAATATTTTCATTACTACAGATACAAACTCTGCAGGAATCTGACCGACGATTAAAGAAGTGGTTTTAAAACAGGAATTTTTTTGTCAATATTAAATGTCATGGGCCAAAACTACGCTACGCCGGAGGTCGAGGAACGGTTCATGATCCTCGTCTCGAGTTGTCGAGATCTCGTTTAAACAGGCTGCGAACCAGCGTCAAGTTGTCTGTAGAAAGTGATCGCCACGCACGCAAATCATCAACATTGTTGAACGTTTGAAAACTCAGATAACACTGACCAATTATATTGCCATTCTATTCATTCTTCGCGCGAAAGGTCACCACGTACAGATGATAGCGTGGGGCGACTAGTACCGAGATGCGGTAAAGCCATCACACGGCTGACCGGAGCTAAAAAGTGCTTTAAGAGTTCAATTTATTTCCTATCATCCGTAAAGAGGTTTTCGTCTGCAAACATTTACACAGATAACAAGCCTTGAAATACGCAATAAAATCCTTGTGGGGCTTATCTTTGTTATCGGTTTTATCTTGCGGTCACGTTCCACCTGTCCTAACAATGAACTTAACACCGTAGCCAATCAGCGTGCGGCATTGAATAATTAGTTGAAAAGCAAAGCACCCAGGTTGTTTTTCTTTGATCCGTAATGGCGGATATGCCCAACCAGATGAACTCTAGTTGACCAAATAGGTTCGACAAATAGACTCAATGGGACGTTTTCTCGGGACGTCATGGAAAACCACTCAACCATCCCTAATGCGTCTCTCTGAGCCGTTAATTTTAACTCGTCAAATATGAGATTATTTATCGCTTGTAAGAACAGTATATGATGATAATAAATACAGTCAAACACGTTGATTTTACATCGATAACTACCGATCTAAATTTAAATCTGACTTCGAAGAGTAGTGTGCTTTAGTGGTCCACGTCAGAATTTAAATCATACATCGGTGTGTCGAGTATTTTTTTCCTGGCAAAGTTTGCAGAAAGCTCACTATCGCGAAGTCGCGCGTCCATCAACGTAGAACGCGCGTCCGTCACGAGTGTTAGATGCTGAACAGGGCGCACGTGAAACATTGCCGCTAATTTACTGTTTGAAAACTTTACATGGCGTCCAACCGCTTGATTGGCAGCTCACTTTAGCCGAAGAATTGATTGTTTGATTTGTGTACCAATGAAGTTTTGAATGGAAAAGAGAATCTAACAAAATGTCAACGGGCGCGCTATCTGATTGGTTCTTAGCTTGACCTGTCACTCTTAATGTGTATGCAAGCAGGTTTGTTGGCGCCGACCAAGCGGGAGCGAACTTCAACCTGGTTTGCTTACAAAACCTTTCAAATAATGTTTGAATTTAACCAGACACCACATCTCAGCTTGCGCATTGCGGGGTTTAACCCATAAGACTCAACAGTGAGCTATTTACAAAACACCGTCAGGTTCTTGAACGGCTCTCTACGTGTGAAGGACTGGTTTCTCACGAGGTGCGCACAACGGAATTAGACCCTTGGGAGATTTTTTCCCTCTTTTCTTAGACTGTCTTGCGCGTCACGTACAAATCAAGTAGCGCACCATTAATGCCTTACAAAGCTAATGCCACGCACTTTATTTTAACGCCTTATCTGCCCACTCATCATTCCCTACAGCTTTGGAGATCTCCTTTTGTGTGTTAGGGGCCCTGGAGAAATTCCATATCTGTTTGAATAGCTTCTACAGATTTCTAGAGTGTGTTCATCAGATAAGTAGCGTAGGCTTCATTTTACTTGTAAAAAACTGTGAATAGAGACTTCCGTTTGGTGATGCACGCTATTTCTTAACGTCTTGCACCGTTCGCCGAATTTCCCATTGAATATAATGCCTTGACAATGAAATTCCTTTTACCTATTATTTCCTGTAGTTATTGTTACAGGACTTATTAAACCATTGAAATATACGCCTCACTGTCAGTTTTGCGTTCTATTTGCCTTAAGCAACACCTCTGTTCTCTTGAAGGTTTCTCGCGAGTTGGCACTTTGAAGATGGAAGCTGTGACTCCTGAACATAGATGGATTCATCCGACAGTTAGTCAGCAACACGAAAGCGCTCATGCAAGCGAGAGAATGCAGCCATCTGCCCCGAACTGCGCAGCAAACAACATGAATTTGGTTGAGACGAACCAACTTCTTCCACCAGACGAGGTCGACGTTTTCTTTCACCACCTCGACAGTTCGGGAAACGCAACAAATTGGCCGTACGCTTCTGGCGGCCGAAGCTATCGCCCGTCAATGTGCCAAATGGCTGCGCACGGTGCAACAGCTTTTCAAGATCCTCAAAGCCAGTCTGGGCCTCAAGGAAGCTGTAGCCGGGTGTTCTTGCCAACGGCACGCGTTCCTCCCGGTCAGGTTTGTCGTCCTCACTTCCACACGCCGATCCAGTGGATCGAGAGCAAGCCAGCTCCTGGTCTGATGTCGCACGGGTGTTCCACCGCAACTCCACCGTCAGTGTGGTGTTCTTCCTTCCAGCAGGGACATCGACCGAGTCCTGTGCCTGTTTCAATGCCACCTTCGGCGGTTTCAGGCTCCATGTCGTTGTCTCACAGCTCCGCGCACTTGTTCCCTTTCCCTCCTACCCCGCCAAAGGAAAGCTCTGGTGAGAGCGGAGTCATTGGGAGTGAAATTTTCAGCTACGGTAGTGAAGAGAAGACGCGTTTGAAAGCCGGAATGCCGCTTGTATCCCCGAGACCTGACACAACACCTTTCGCAGGTTATCCTTCACAAGCTCTCCCACATTACGTTGGCTCAGAGCTAAATATGTCTTCTTTCGGTCCACTGCCTGGTTTGCCCGGGCTAATGGCGAATAGAAACTTTCCTAGAACGAGAACCAAGAGCCGATCGAATTCAGGTTAGTAAGGATTTAGACCCGAGCAAACAAAAATTAATCGCCAAAATCGAATTATCTCCAAAATGCCACTTTCCCGGCGAGATTAGCGTTACTTCCTTCCACAAAACTGCGGGAGTTGAAGTTTTTCCTCTCCGCAAAATTTCGCTCTAGCCTCTACCTCTTTTAATTATGCCCTTAAATAAATCTAATTACAATGCGGTAATTTTCACAGTTGAAACTTTTCTACTTGCGGCATTCCAGCTTTCAGAGACTCTTTAATAACCATATGATGTATGTACATTTGTCGTTTTCGTATTTATGCTCTGTAGTTCAGATTATGTATGGTAACCACTTCGCAAATTTTTGGTGGACAGTTTCAACAGATTACGGGCCAAACGTCAAAACTCTCGCTACATCTTCCGTTTTCGACTTTCGTGATCGCGTGTAGAATTCCTGATATTTCACAAAGCGAACGGAGCTTTTGTTGTACGGAACGGCTGTTTGTAAGACAGTTAACAAGTTTTAGCCGATCAAAGAGGACGAGAAGTATTACACTATATGTTGTCTTTAAGGATGACCTTTGGGGAAAGCTGTTTACTCTGAGCAACACGATTCTATCTGATATGGCCAAACGCGCACAAATGTAAAACCTGGTGCAATATTTGTTTTAGTGATCGGTTCGTTTTTTAATTTCTCGCGAGTGGTTACCATAGAGGAGGGTAGAAAAACTTCGAAACGCGGAAATTCGTCAAGCTCGACAACTGATCTTGGCTTCTTCGTCTTTCTAAATCAGCCGATGGGCGCGAATGTGTCAACTGTGGGGCTACTTCAACTCCTTTATGGCGGAGAGATGGTGGCGGTCATTACTTGTGCAACGCCTGTGGTTTGTACCATAAAATGAACGGAGCCAGCCGGCCGCTTATTAAACCTAAACGAAGATTGGTGAGTAGCGCGATGTGTTTTCCAGCAAAAAGAAGAGAAAAGGGAGACATGAGTTTTTTTTTTTTTTAATGACAATTTGCGCGCGTCCTAGTCAAAACCTCTTCATTTTGTTGGTAGTAAAATAAGCTAATTTTCAAATTGTCGCATCTCAGATTTGGTGGCCGATATTTTCATGATAGATTTTCAACCGTTGACAGAAAAGAGTGTGAAAATTCTCAAAGCGCTTTCGAAATTAATTGCTAACCAAAAGACGAGGGAAATTTGACGCGTGCAAGCCTATGTGAAATTTTCTGAGGGTTAGAAAATTTTTAATTTTACTTATCTTAGAGTTCTTCATCATGGGAGATTTGATTAAAATTTTAAGGCGATGCGTAATTTGCCAATTAGAGCTTTCGTGTCCTTTTTCACTTATTAAAATCGAGCTCTTTTACGACCAGATTATGTGTAAAGTACATCAAACGCGTAACTGCAACTTGTCAACGCCTTTAATGGAACCCTTGACAAGATGCCTCAAGACAAGGCTTACAGCCTTGGAGTTTTTTTACCACGCTTCAGCAAATGGGTTTCCTCACAGCTTCCATTTCATACTTTCATGGATTGTGAATTTTTCTATTCTAACTATAAATTGCGTTTTTTTTGTTTCGAACAGTCGGCAGCCCGCAGAGCTGGAACATCGTGTGCTAATTGCCATACTACTCAAACGACGTTGTGGCGACGAAACCAAAATGGGGATCCTGTCTGTAACGCTTGTGGACTTTACTGGAAATTACACGCGGTAAGTTGAAAATCGCGCGCGTGTGTTCACGCGGCTAGGGAACACTTTACACGTCTCGTGTTTGAGAAAAAGGGATTTCTTGTGGAAAAGAAAAGCGTCGAGATGGACGTAATAAGCATAAAAGATAAGATGTCCCTGATAACCGCAGGCTGCTTGATTCTGTTTATCACACACACCATCAGAAATTCATTTATCCTTAATGGCTTAGAAACGATAAACAAACAGAATTTAAGAACGTCAAGAAAAGCGAATTTCCTTCGGTTTAGATAAGAAAGTTCCGAGTGCAATCGTTCAAATTTTCGATTTCAATTAATTTTTTTTCTTCATCCATGCCAGCCGTTTGCGTTTGGGGAAGTAAAATTCTAAATGGTAATGCAAATTTGTCTCTCGAACCAATTGTATGCCTCTCTCTCTCTGTCTCTCCTCTCTCCGTGGAGTATTCGATGAGACAGTGCCCAGCTGTTGCAGAAGCCGTTATGTGGGATGATTATATTTTATTACAAAGCTCATCAATTAGTCTTTAGCAAAGTTGGGGTAATTTCATCTCAATATCCGGTTGAGTTATTTTGAGTAAAAGCTTAATGTGAGGTGCATTTTTGGCTTCCGATCCTTTTTTTTATTATTATTTTCTGGCAAGCTTGTAAATGTTTTAACATGTCCGATGAAGTTTGTTTGGTTCCGTGTGCCAGAAGTATTTCACATGGCTAGCTCCAAGCAAATAGAGGGGCTTTTTTTTGTTTTGCATTGTGTACATTCGTAATTTCACAAAAACACGGCTGCGACACCTTTTCAATGGTTTAAAGCTGGACTTTCCATGCTAATCAATCTTAATGTATTAATCTTTAATGACTTGTGTGTCCGTTAAACACCAGAAAACTCATATTTCCTGCGTTAATTTAATTGTCAGAACAGAAGCCTTCTGGTAGAGGGAGACCCTTTGTTTTTCTGCCTAAAGTTTGAACTCAAAAGATCAAGTTGTCTCTTATATCGAATTAATAGCTTCCTTTTCATACGCTAAGGCGAATTGGATTCGGTTCTATTTCCTGTGCATTTCGCGGATAATGAGAGTTTAATATTTGTTATGTTATCTGGCTTTCATAGAAACAAATGTCTAAAATTTTAAGCTTTCAAATAAACGCCAACTCTGTAATTGTGGTTTCAAAAAATACTTTTGTGTGATTGTTTATTAGGTAATCAAACTCGCTTCCTTAAATTTTTTGTACTGTGGTGAGCCTTTTTTTATTTCTCGCGTTGTCCTAACATATAATGAGTTACTTGCATGAATTTTTAATTGGCGAAATTGTACTGTTCTTTATCACCCGTTTGAGAGTTGATTTCAGAGTACACGAACGCTTTAACAGCGACCCGCTCCATTGGGAAGCTCGACATCTATTCTCTAATGTAAAATCGTGATTTAGAATCTCGCTTTAATACTCTGAAAAGTAAAACGGTTCTTCTATGGTCAACCTAAGATGCTTGGTATTTTAAACCAAAGACCACCTGCCTACCTCCTTTTGTATTTTGTTTAAATCGCCGCGGTAAATGCAGTCTGAAAACGTATGGCTTGCCATGTCAAGAAAAAAGGCTTCTTTGTTTCACAAGAGCGCGGCCTACGACATGAAAGAAAGAAATTCAGTGAATTACAATCGGTTGCCTCGAAACGATTTGAACTCTAGACGATTCTTTTCGGCACATTTTCCGTTCTTCTTGCTGTTTTAGCGATTGTCATGTAATATTCCGTTTTACTAAAAAAAAAAAAAAGCGCATTCACAAACAAAAGAGCAGGAAAAAAAAGAAAATTGCCAGCAAGCGGGAAATGACCATTGATACTAGCGCGTGTTTAAACCTACAAATTTCGCCTATTGAAAGCAAATTAAGTTGTTGGGTGTAAACGTCAGGAAAATAAGGCAGATTAAAGAAATCTTTACCGCAATTGAAGTTTGATGAAAAACGAGACTTTACGCTGTCAGGCTTTTGAATTTTTCTCTGTTCTCCACTTCATACTCTAATCCAATTTCCGTTCCTAATGGATGAGAATATAGAGTGCTTTCACAGGCTTTCACAAGTCACGACAGTTATCCGATTTTGCATGTAGGGTTTTCATTACGTTCTTTTTTCCCTCGAGATATTTTTCATTGATCTCGCTTGGTCGAGCAGAATTTCGATCACCGATTCTTAAGCTTGTTCATATTTAACGTAATTTTCGGCTCTAAGCATCGTGTCGTTGAGATCTTTCGAGGTTAAACACTATAGGCTAAATCGCGGGTGATAATTAATTTAACATATTGTGGATCGTTCCCAAAGTCAAATTTCTTGGGAATAGTTGACACAAGGGATTAGTGGTCGTTCATCTTCATTCTGTAATTACTCGGAAATTAGGGAATAACTTTTGTATTTCTTTCCTTTGGAAGGTGAACCGCCCGCTCTCGATGAAGAAAGACGGTATACAAACAAGGAACAGAAAAGTTTCTTCCAAAAACAAGAACAAGTCCAAGGGAGTGAAACAAGAACAGAAACACGGCAGCGAAGACAAGCTTATGAGTCATGGCAGAGACTCCATGCCAAGCATCAGTCAAGGGAGTTCGGCATCTTCCATGATTAGTCCTGTCATAAGTCCTACGATTCATACACCGACGGCATTTTCAAGGCCATCCATGACAGGAATTCCGACGCTTCACCCAGGTCTTTATGGACCGCTTATTCCGACTGCTACCACCAATCCGTCAGGTTATTTATCAGCACCTCCGTCTGTATCGATAAACGCTTCGTAGGACATTACGGAAAGACTTAGCAGATTCTTTAAAGGGACCTTTAAACGTTTGAAGCGAGAATAACATTTGGAACTAACTAGCAAGCCCGCTTCAGAGGAAAACTTTTTAACCGTTATTTGGTCGGCACGCCCGCTAGTCCGTTCCAAGTTATAATACAAACTCTCACCTATATCTTAACATAAATCAATCAGTGAACTTTCGTCCACGTAAAGGCCGAGGGAAAAAGAAAAGGAGAAACAGGTACAATTTAAGTTGAAACGAAGCGTACCTTAGCCGAAATATGCTCTGTCTTGGGTTTCAATTCACGCGCTGGAATAGCCTCGCGAGAATTTAAGGAACTGAAAAGTTGCTTCGCAAACGATCTTGAAAGGAGAACCGCTTGTACAAAATGCAATGATATTCTTGATGATATTCTTTTTAGGGTTATGGACAGTTTAAATATTGTACAAGGCTTTGATAAGATTAGGTGTTAGGATGGAGAATTTTAACTTTCTTACAGATAAAGCCGCCCTGCCTCTGCTCACTGAGACGATAAAAGTTCTCATATTTGATTTCATGATATTTGTGTATAATTAAAAGCTTTATCGAATACTCGTATATCGCTCCTTGTCTCAAGGTTCGAAAAATCTGTGAGATATGAGACCGTATCGCCCCAAAGAGAAGATATTCGTTGTAAATATTAAACTCGAGAAAATACTGAATGAATTCATGCAGGTTGTGTTATCAGGCGGTACTGATGTCTTCCATAGGCTATTCTGTTTATCGTCAAGGAAGATTCTGTGATATCTTTACTTGATGTTAAGTTCTTTTTATCGTATCGTAGTTCTTTATTAGTATAATAGTTTTTAGTTGAATTACAAAATTTCCAGTTATTTCCAAGTCTTCTTTACCTTAACCTGTATGAATATCTTTTACTCTGTGAATCGTATTAAGACGATAAAGAAAAACATTAAAATATTATATATATCTATATAAATATATGAACATTCAAGATGAAAACAAGGGAGAAAGAAGAAGAATAAAGCAAAATGTCCACAGAAAAATGTCTGAGGTTACTGCTTTTATTTTGTGGTAACTTAATTACTGAAAACCGTGTTTTGGTTTTTAAGGATGAAACGTCAGCCGAAAACTGAAAACTCTTTCAGAAATCAAAGCGTGCTCGTCATGATATCTTCAACTAGATTGTGCTTTTAGCAGAAACGGAAACAAAACCAAACTCAAGGTGTAAATTAGCCCTAATATTTCTAATTAGAACGTTGAAAATCTCTTGACATAAACCATGTCAAATGTACGTGTACATCACTGTAATTTCCACTGTGTTCGAACTGCGGGCAACTTAAAAAGATTGGGGAAGTGAAAAGTCAGTGGCATGTTATTAAGCTATCCCAATCGACTTGTTCCTTTTAACAGCTTCGGGGTTTTATTCTTAATAATGGTCTAACTGGCGATATAAACAGAAGCTATAATCACCTTTAAACGAGAAATAAATTGTAATTTTAATTACTGTGCGGCAGTTGAATTTCTGTGATGCGACAATTGTGCTGGAGACGAATCTGACTTTCTTTTCTTCTCAATTCAAAGCCAATATCTTCTTTGTCAGTTATCAAATGAGGTAATTCAAAATATGATTTCAACAAATTTTCTAACCATGTTTAGAAATATATATATATTTTTTTAATTCGCAAATACTAGCTCGTCCCTTTAAAATATGTTTTCCCTCGAAACACAAAATTTGGTGCTTTTCTCACCACAAACCATAAAACAAAACACTCTATTTCATGTCAAATCCCTTTAACATTGAAATGTTTTGATAAAATTTCCTCTCCTTTTCACAAAATGGAAACGAAAAAGGGGTTAGTCCACAAACAGATTATAAAATAAATATGGTTTCGTGCGGGAAAGACATACCGAGCATCCTTTTTACCCAAAAGGCCACGATAGAGGGCAAGTCCTTAGACACGAAGACGACATTCTGTGATAAAAAACGGCCGCGCCTCTCGATTTCGCGCAGCAAAATAGCCGACCTCTTAGATCTGTGACTTCTTTATTCAGAGAAAAGCTGTCGTGTGGCAAGAAAGGCACAGGTTTTTGTCGAACTTTTCGGTGCTCGAATAGAATTCACAATGACAGCGACAAGTGATTTCATTCAGTCAAACTGGTAGATTTTGTTTTTCGTTCGCCTCGAGAAACTCCTTGATGCAACATTAATTATTTAAGGAAATGAAAAAAAATCTGTATTCTGAAGAACAAAATGTTACTGAGTACTAAGAAGGGAAATAACAAATTTTCCATTTCTGAAAATCTAAAAAAGGGATCTCGCTCAGTTTTCACGAATGTAAGGTACTGTGTAATGTACTGTGACACACAAATGGTACATATTTAGCGCAAGAAGTCGGAAAGTCGCTTAATCTTTCGGAATATGTCAAATCCCTGCCCACGAACCCGATGGAATCTTAATCCTCGATGCGAAGACTGAAGTGTGTATGGGCAAGAACAGAGGACAACTTATTGAAGCCAAAACAGTATTTACACAGTCAAATTTATTTCATTTTATCAACGACATGAGCACTATTTTTTGGATTGACACTTTCGTGGATCGCTATCGCGGAGTCAGAACACTGAACTGTACCTTGCCGTTTATTTTTGTTGAGCGGAATAAAACGAAATAAATCTATTTTCGTTTACGTGAACAAGAATTATGATGAGATTTTGGAAGGTCTGTGAATCTTGCATGTCGATCGTAGATGAACTGGAATTAAAAACGATAAAGTAGTAGGCCCGATTCGTATTTCTTTTTGAAGTACTTTCTGTGATATGGTTTTATCGAACTGATATAGAGTGTGTTATGGTAAATTTCTTTTTTCAAACCTGCCAAATCTTTCTTAATGTTCAGCATTCGCGATGAAGTGATTAGATTGTTCACGATTTAGACGAGAGTAAAGAAAAATTTTTATTTACACTTATTAAATTTCAGAGTAGGAAATATATCTCGTAAAATTTATGCACCGAAGAATTTTGTTTCTTTGGATCCACTAGCTTAATAGTTATTCCATGTTTCACTGCAAAAAAAATATATTGTATTAAGACTCGTCTAAGAAGAATGGACAGATATTGAGATAAAAATTCACGCTTCCAAGCTTTTTGGAAGCTTATAGTTTCATTTCTTGTACAAAAGCTTTCGATAGCGGCTATAAAAAGTATTGATTGTCAGGTCGGAACCGCTCTCGGCTTGTACCCCATTTACTGGCTTATCAGTGCGCCCATCGCCTCATGAATGGCAGTCGGGATGGAAGTAAAACTGACGTATTGTCAACAGCACGCGCGCGCGGTGCGCCAATACGCGTGCAGTTAATGAAATCGATTCACACGCGATATGCTTAAGATTCGCACGATTCGTGTTATCTCCATCAAGATAAGGCCAAACTACGCATTTCCTTCACCTGTGCTTGCGGGCGAAGTTCGCAAACACTTCTTCAAGTCAAATGAGTTTTTAATTATAAAGTGTAAGTTCTGTTTGTTTTGTAGGTGAGTCTTGGCCAGAGATTTTCAGTGGTATCTCCCAAATAAGTATGAAATAGACGAAGTGCCAAAATTCGATGTTTCTTAGATATGTCAGAACATGTCTGTG